>NC_059430.1:64740812-65038613 GCF_021028975.2 Sphaerodactylus townsendi | reverse complement strand
TCCAGGAGATTAGAAGGAAGCCTCGGGCGTTTGGCTGGGGAAAAGCCCGCCTTGGACCAGCACCTTTCGGACTGTGGGAAAGGTTCGGAGCCCGGGCTTGGCAAGAAGGGAGGCCGGCGACCCTCGGCTCTGCCGCTGCGGAAGGGCCTGGCGGCTCACCTGGGCGGGTGGCGGCGGCGGCGGCGGCGGCTCCTGCTGCTGCTGCTGCTGCTTGGAAGGCGCCTCGGGTGCTCTCTGCTGCGGAGGAGTGGAGCGCGGGGAAAAACCAGGCGCGGCCGGGAAAGGCCCCTCCGGGAGGGCTGCCTTGTTCCGCAGAGGCGGGGCACAGCTTCAGTGGGACCGGGCTGGCCGGGAGGCCGTGGGGGGGCTGCGGCGGGTCTCCCCCTCCGGCCCGCAGCAAGTTCTCGATCAGGAAACTTTTGCCCAGGTTGCCGAACCCCGGGGCCGCGGGCAAGCTGAGTAGTGTGGCGGAGCTCCCGCCGGGCCAGCCCAGTGCGCTGGGCAGCATAGCCGGGCCGGAGAGCCGTCTCCTCAGCCCACCTTTCCCTCCCCCGACGGCTCCGAGACGGGCTGAAGTGGGGGTCTTCTACAGTGGCGCACTTTCCGACTGGCCTCCCTGGACTTTGCCCCCGGTGATTTCCCGCAGTGCCTCTGCGACGGCTCGGGGAAGCCAGTGGGTCCCTGTCTGGCGATCCGGCTTTCCCAACGGCCTGGAAGGTGTGTCCAAACGCATTCATTCTGTCACCCGGGCTTTTAGGGCATGATAGACGTGAGCGACAATACAAGGCTCTGGTGGGGGCGCCAAACTGGGCGGGGGCGCCATCAGTCATTGGGCAGGCATTTGTCCTTCTGCCAGTCGTGGGATCTCTGGCCTCCGGGGAGAGGACAGCCCCGAAGGGAATGACCCGAAAGCGGCCCGTGTCTCACCACGCGCGCCGGGGATTATGGCCAGGACGCTTTCCGAGCTACTGTGTCGGCATTCACCCGTGTCTCACTGGGAAACTGTTTGCAGTTCACTCCTGGACGAAAAAGGAGTGAAGGACACAGCGGGCAACCGCAACGTTTAGGAGAATGGATTAGGCTAACAAATTCCCCAGACAAATTTTTCTTCATGGTTTCATGTGGGTTTTTTTTTAAGATCATCTTAGAGCCTCTTATGGGACAAATATTACTCTGCCCAAACTTATGGGTTTTACATCGCTGCATTTTCAGACAATGCCAACAGCCTTTTTAGCTGGATCTTATACACAAACAATTGCTTTTTTACATCCATGGAGAACTTCTTCCTGAGTACATAACATATTATAGTTTTTCATGCCTGCTATATGCAAAATCCAGGATCAAATATTTGGATAAATGGCTTTCAGATAGCAGTAACTGAACAGAGATAGGAAAACTCCCATCAAATACTAATTTTTTAAATCCCCCATAATGTTGCATTCTTTGATCTGGCTGCCAAAAAGATAACAGCCAACTTTTTTGAGGGAAAGTTACATTAAACCATGTAATATATGCAATATATTTTAGAATGTTCAATGTTTAGAATTCTCTGTTTCATATCTAGTGTCTTATATCTAGTATTTATACATGTCTAGTGACATGTAGCAAGGTTTTTAGACAATTGTTTTGGATATTGTACTATTTATGAGGCATAATTTATTGAGGCATAAAATAAAATGGTGCCCAGTGATGGTTTGGACTTTCTTGTTAAGTTCCTTCTAGTTACGTGTTTCTAATTACCACAGGGCCAAAGTTTGTCATATTGTGCTTGAATGGCATGGAGTAGAAAAAGATGCACAAACAAGTTCTGTACAACTAAACATTGAGAAGGCATGATTGTCTTAATTAGACCACAAAAATATTTTTCCCAAGAATATGGAGTGGCATAGAAAATGAAGAATGGCTTGACTGGGGTCAAGAGGGAGAGTGGAATTCCACCATATAGCATGCTAAAGATGATTTGGCTGCTGCAGTTCAATTCCACATACCTAATTTTAGGCAGCACTTTCTTATGATGGGGATTGCAATTGAACAGGCACATAGGAGAAGAGACAAACCCTTCTTGGCGTTACAGGGCGCTGCTATATAGCTATGCTGGCCTTTCCACAGGCAATTCCAGCTACACAGATCTATAAAGAAACTAATTAGTCACACCCTCTTCAAGTAATTACACCTCTTCTTCTTACAGGTTTCATCTCTCTCCCCATCAACACTTCCATCATGAATTCTGCTCATCTGAAACAGAACAGGACAGATTTTGCATAATCTTAATTGCCTTCATTTCTCCCTTTCTCTCTTTTCCCTGTAATTCCTAAGAGCCTGTTGCCCAAACAAAGTTGGTCTTTATGAGCATTTCTCATTCCTGTTTTTTTTTAATTTCTGCCACCAGATAACCCTCTGTTACTTCTCCCTGTTTTTTAAAAAGTTTTCTCCCACTTAAGCATTCAATTTAGTTTCTGCATTCATTTTTGTCATGTACAAATTAATTGAGTCTTTATAGTTATAGTGGTAGGTGGTTTTCATTTTCATTTTATAGTGGTAGGTGGTTCTCATTTTCATTCCAGATCACACATTGGCCATTTATGCACTTGTGAACTCCTTTACCTTTGGCTTATCGCATATGTCCCCCCACCCCCTGAACTCACTGCATTCTGATTGCCTGGAATCCCCATGGTTTCCCAAACCTGGTTAACCACAATTTTTGTTTCCTTTCACAGTCCCTGTGAAGGAGATCACCATGTGTTGGGCTTCTTCCAGCTTTTTCCACTCTTCCCTGCAATTCCTGGCCCATCTGATAGCAGTTTCTCCCCCTTTTGGGGAGCCCAAAAGCAGCCCAAAGAGTTTTCTTCTGTTTCATTTACTGCTCTAAAGATGACTTTAAAAGAAAAAAGCAGCAGGCAACATGGAAAGAAAAAAGCAGCAGCCAGCAAAAATGGTGGCTGGCTCAGCTGGGGATGCTCACGGCAGTAGAATTCCCAGTTTAAACTGAAAACTGTTGGAAAAATCCACTACAAAGAAAAGAGCCACAGGGTAAGCACTGTGTGCATAATAGACGATTTATAACAAATGAGCTGCGTTCTGAGAACTTCTATAATTTTATGTTAATTAGGTTCACTGTGCCAATTAAATATTGTTTTAAGCAACCAAAGGACAAGTTATGAATAATAGGATCAGGGAGGGGGTAAACTGTTACATTGTAATTTTTAGGAATGATAGAAACAATTATTCTAAACTTTCATTCACAGAATGGCTTTGCAAGTGCACGTCTCAAAGCACCTTAGGTGAATACACACAAACACTCATTGGGGCTACCAGCTGTTGTACACTGAATATACTTAGAGTAGGATCTGGGCATTGATTTTGGTTCAGAAAAGTTACAATAACAGTAATCTGGCAATCAGTAATCTGGCATTGTTATGTGAAATGTTTAAATTTAACAAAGTGTCTGCTTACCATTTTTAAAGAACACTTAGCTTTAATAGAATAACACCAACCTTAGACATCACAATATCTTTTGAAATATCATTTTGTCCAATGAAGGCATTACTTTGCTTGTTCTGTAGTCTTCCTTTTTCATATCCAACTTCTTAATTATTCCCGAGGGATAGTCATTTTAGTTTGTTGCCACAAAAATGAACAAAAATCTTATGACACTTTGAAGACTTGTGTGTGTGCGTGCGTGTGTGTGTGTGCGTGTGTGTGTGTGCGTGTGTGTGTGTGTGTGTGTGTGTGTTTTCGGAGACTAGAGACTTCGCTGGATAAGTGCAGCAATCAGAGGAGTTGCAGTTTTCTTTATTTTTTTAAAGTGGTAATACTTACGATGATGGAGGAATTCTATGACCTGGGCAGATGGTGCCAAACGTCTTCAGTGCACCTGCTGTAAGCAATGATGTGTCTAGATAAAAGCAGCCTTCTCTCATTCAAAGGCCTGCCAGGCAGGAACTAGGCCTTCTGTTTAAAAGTGTGTGTTTCCATGAACAGACAGTACACTCCAACTGTGAAATCTTCCTTGCCTGGCCTGAATTTAAAGTTAGATTTCTGCCGCTAAATAAAAGTCACTGGAAGCAACTGTTGAGAGAAAAGGCATTTGAGCCAAGCACCTAATGATAATTTCATTGACTCCGTCAGCTTGTGATTTCTAGTTTCATCTCCACCAGACCCGGAGGGCACTAAATGCCGTGGAATTGCAACAAGGGGAAACCAAGAAATCCAGCATAATGGTTCTTGTTTTGGAACATTCACTTAAGGGAGATTTATTAAGAACAGCTGAATAAACCTGATTAAAATGCATAAACAGTTCTAAACAGTAAACAACCATGTCTCAGGTTGGGAAAAAAAGGGACCCACATGCTGTGCATGGAAATTGCCCTTAACAGCACAACCTATTGTTCAGCAGATAGGAAGCCAAAGGTTGCTTGTAATCAAATTTGAAGTTTCCCATCACTTCGAAAAGTGCTTCTTCCTTGTGCAAATGTTTCAATTTGTTGCTGCTTAAACAAAAGTGCTTCCTGGCTTTGCAGAAGCCCAAAATTCGTTGGCTGTCAAGTGGAAAAACAATCAGGGACTGAGAGCTAATTGGAATTTTCCTTAAAGGTGAAGCAAACACTGGAGACAAATGTTCCCACAGGAATAAAAGTTAGATCTGTCAGCAGGAGCCTGAAAACAGAGTGGAAATGTAAAAAAATTAGCCTTACCTGGCAGCTTAAAATATGTATAAAGATCATAGCATCTTCCTTTAGCACTGAATCTTTAATATTTTTTTTAAAAAAGAACCCCCTAGTCCAATTTGTACATAACCTGCCCAGCAAAGAAATCTTAGCATTGGGCTACCACAAAATCAACCAACTGGTTACCAATATTGTTGCAGGCAGTTTAGGCAGTGTGATCTTGAATATGAACATGTTAATATGTTTATATAATATTCATATGCCTTGGAAACGATTTCAAAATTTATATTGAACTTAAGTGATCATAGGCTGCCTAGTGTTTAGATCCAGGTTCTAAATGAGTGCCATGATTTCTGGCAGGAGTTCTTTGATTTTTATTTATTAGTTTATTTGTTTGATTATATAGCATTTCAAACTCTCTGTTTTTTTACTTATGAAATCCTGACCTTGCCATGACATAGCTCACATCAAGGAAGTCTTTTATGCTTTGCATTGTTGAAGGTTTTCGTGGCTAGAATCAACTGAGGGTTGTGAGTTTTCTGGGCTTTGTGGCCATGGTCTGGTAGTTTTTGCTACTAATATTTCATCCGCATCTATGGGTGGCATCTTCAGAGGCATGTCACAGTAGTCTGTGTTTGCCTCTGGAGATTTCAGCCATAGATGTGGGTGAAACGTTAGGACCAAAAACTACCAGACCATAGCCACACAGCCCAGAAAACTCACAACATCCAGTCCATGGACATAGGTAAGGGGGGGGTTTTCTCAGGTTTGAACCCCCCCATTCATGTCCGAAGCTCCGCCCCTCCGTTTGTGGGCTTTAAAAACATTTTAGTGCTTTTTCGGTTCTTGGCCTGCAGGGGGCGCATTGTTTGGGCTAGCAGCACCAAACTTTCAGAGTTTGTTTAGGGGACTCTCCCGATGATACTACCCGGGTTTGGTGAGGTTTGGTTCAGGGAGTCCAAAGTTATGGACTCCCAAAGGGGGTGCCCCCATCCTCCATTGTTTCCAATGGGATCTATTATCAGGAGAGTCTCTTATTGATACCACCCAGGTTTTGTGAAGTTTGGTCCAGGGGGTCCAAAGCTATGGACTCCCAAAGGGAGTGCCCCATCCTCCATTGTTTTCAATGGGAGCTAATAGAAGATGGGGGCTACACCTTTGAGGGTCCATAACTTTGGACCCCCTGAACCAAACTTCACCAAACCTGGGTGGTATCATTAGGAGAGACTCCTAAAGATACCCTGAAAATTTGTTGCTTCTAGTTTAACAATTGCAACAACTCTGTGAGGTAGACTGAAAGCACAAGATGTCTGCTGCGAGGTGGGGCAAATGTCAGCCCCACCTCTTGTACGGACCTATTTCCTGGAGCCCTGTTTTCACTTTCCATTTTCTCTGCAGAAAGCGACTACTTCTATCATGTCTTTAATTTGCTTTGTTGCCAGAGTGAGGAGATTTGCCAATGAGCACAGCTTTGCTCTGGACATTTTCACTCTGTCCATGGCCAGCCTTCCCACTCCTTGCACTGCTGTCCATATCTTTCCTCCCACCTCTTTTCATATTGCTGCTCCTTCCTGCTTTTCTAAATGCTCATATAGATATAACAATATATTAATATAATAATAACAGTTTACTTTGGGAAGGAACTGTACAAGCAGGGTCTCTTTTTGGCTCCCCTCCCATACTTCCCCTGCTCTGTTTCTGCTCCCCCGGATGATTTGGAGGGCTTTTAAAGATTTTATTTCAAACAAAACTCTATTTTAAAACAAGCCTCTCTCTCTCTTACAACAGCAGCAGGAGAAAGAGTCTTTGTTGTGTGTGTGTGTGTGTGCGCGCGCATGTGTGTGTAAGGGAAGGGAGAGGGAAAGAATAACAGCTCTAGTCTTAAAACCACAGGGTGTGATGAGATCTGTGCCTTTAAGGCTAAGCTGATGGGCAGAGTTAAGAGATCTGGGAGAAGCAGAGACCCAGCAGAGTTCAGCAGACAAACTGTGTTGAAGGCTGTGGCCTGCCTCCTCATGTGTTAACAGAAAAATATAAGGAGACCCCACTACATGCTCATTGCTCAGTGAAGAGCCCAAGGTAAGCATGCCATGTATAATGGACCAGTGTGTCTGGCCAAAGGTCCCCAATCATCTTCTACAGGAGAATGGAGATTCAAATCCAGTTCTTCTGGATCCTAGTCTAACACTTTAACCCTGGTTCTGGAACTGGACATAGCTCATGAACCTGAAGAATGTTGTTATGAAAAAAACAACAGCACTACTCTCTGCAGTGATGCTGTAGGGGGCACAGTCCATATGTGGCATCTTATCCCTAGGCATAAAGCACCACAATGATCTTCCAACAAGATGAGGAAGATAGAAGAATCTGCCTTTTACTGAGTTAGACCTTTGATGCATTAATGGCAGTACTGTTGCCTCCAGGATTCCCCAAACTTATTGAGCCTGTGGATACTTAAGGAATTTTGTGAAACAGTAGCAGTACAAAATAGCTACTGTGGGATGAACAGGACAAGCTCTTTACTTTAGGAAATAAGTACAGTTCAAAACCAGTTTCCAAAGAAAAGGAAGGATTTGCTCCCTGAACAGCCACAGAAAAGCCAGGCACTTGGTTCATCTCCCTGGATGTCCCCTCTATGATGATGCTGATTGCAGGGATGGGGGTGATGGTTTGGATTTTAACTTTTGTATATTGTAGTGTTTTTAAGAGATTGGCTTATGTATGGAAATGCTGCACCAGCCTAGAGATCTTGCATATAGGTGGGGTATACATTTAACAAATAAATAAACACAGAGATGTGAGAAATTTCATGTCCATCACCAAGTCATACATACAAATGGCATCCATACCCAAGATGATTCAGGACTGTGCTGATCACTCAGCTGGTAGGAAGCAACCTAATGCTCTCGGAGGAAGTGGGGTTCTCTGTGTTCTTCAGGTTTTATCTCCAAGACTCAAGAAGCAAGCAGGCGCATGCAAACACGCAGAATGGCACCTACAAAACAGCAGGAATCCAATCTCATACCATCCACTAACTTTCATCTGTAAATACCAGGGACTGTACTGACACACTTCTTCATGCAAAGCAAATGCACTGCCACTGAGTCATAAGCCCACCTGATTTGTTACTATATAGGCCTTTTGTGGTTGAGGCTAAATACGATATATGGAATTTCTATGGCAATTGGTGTTTGTATCTGAATTTTTGCACATGGAAATTGTTTATTTTGTATAAAATTATGGTTATATTCTTTTAAATATATATCTTCTAGTATATGTTGCAAACTGCCTCTTTGGGGCAAAAAGCAATATAAATATTAAGAAAACTGCACTATTAAATATTAAGAAAACTTGGACAGTTGTAACATAAAAGAAAAATGTTTTGCTTGAAATATCTGCTAAAATGCCAATTAGGGTTCTGTATATAAAATTACCTACATTTAAAAGTGAGATTATTGATGATTACACCATTTCAGTGAATTGATGAAAAATCCAACATGCACAAGAACTGAGGAGTGCAATACTTAGGGCACAATTCACTAGGAAGCTATTTTCCAGTCCCGTTGTAATGGAAGTTCCCTTTCCTTTTAATGACGCTGCATGGGAGAAATTTTTCCTGAATTGTGTCCTGCCTCCATGATCACAAAGACATTCCTTGGAAACAGATTCCAGTTTACACAGACAGTTGTATGGTGTTGGTCAGCAATCCAGTGGCACGATGGCTAATCAACATGAAAATTCATTTGCCAAGTAGAGCCTGCAGTCATTACCACACCATTGCTGAACACTTTTCTACCCTTGTCTTAATTTGTTGGAAATTGCCATCTCCAGATGATGAACTGCTTAAAAAAAATCACTTGCTATATGGTATCATCTTAGACACTATGTTGCTGCTTGGATGTATCAAGCTAAAAACTCAGGAGAGTTAATGCAACTCACACAAATGTAGATTTGAATTGGAAGTTCACTTTGAATATATGTGAAGGATAAATCCACTGTTTTGTGTTAATTTGTCCTTCACAATTTCTCTTTAACCCGCTTTGGCTCTTGTGTTCCCATCAGAAAACATATGCTTAGTGTTACTACAGGAATAGCGAGAAATCTGAAACAAATTATGGCCGCATATGTTGCTTGAAAGGCAGGTTGGGTTGTTTACTTTTACGTAGATTAGCAGGGCAAACTAAGGTGGAATCCACACTGAGAAATTAAATCTAGATACAACCAGGTTTCAAAAGAAACGGCACCTTTTCATCAAGGTTTCACCCTCCCCACTGCAGCATGTGTGTGATGAGGACATCCATGTCTATCACGGATTCAAACAATGTTACGCTCCCTATGCACACGTGATCGGCTCTGCGGGTCTATCCTGATTGGCTGTCGTGCTGTGTTGGGGCGGGAATTTTAAAAAATATATTTGGCGTGAAAATATGTGGTTACGTAAGCATGTAGGTGCATATGCACAATCTCCCCGCCTATGCCGCTTTCTTTCGATTGGCTCCTCGTGCCCACGTTTCAACAATTTCTGCTCCTCGTGCCTCTGCTGGCACGAAACAAAAAAAGGGCTGCGCATGCATCACGCACAGCCTGCCCCACTCTGATTGGCTGGAAGGTTTTGCGTCACTCCTTGCAGTGGGGGAAACAAATCTACATTCAAACCCTGATCCTCCCCACTGATCTGGATTGGACACATGTTTTTTAAAAAGGTGCACTTCCATGCAGGTTCTGAAAAAAACACGTGATAAGGGGGAGAATGAGTGCCAGAACCAGGATGAATCCTTGTTTGTCGATCAGGCAGTGAGGAGTTCTTCCTGAAACCTGGATATTTCACATGAGTATCACACGATTAATTGACCATGGGGATTCCACCTAAGGATATATATTCAGAAGTAAGACCCATTAAATTCAATGTGACATACCCCCTAGTAAGTGTGCATCAGACTGTAGGCTTGGTCACTGCTAGCTTGATGTTTCAGTGAATGATCTTGGTCGGACCAATGCTTCTTGAAATATCTATTCAGCATCGTGAGGAGCATGAAAATCACTCCCCATTTTCTTTGAGGTGCCGCCTTTTTAAAGTCCATAAATAATTCTAATCAAAAAGAGTTTCCCTGGGTACACACTGCACGAAATGCACAAGGTGTGGACAATGTGTATAACCCGGTATGCAGAATAAACACTATGCCCACTGGTCACAAATTGCAATGGCGGATTAAAGTGCAGGTGCAATTTTAATATGTGACTGGTGCTTTTATATAAACATTAAAAGACATACACGACAAAATCAACACTGACACAAACTTGTATATACAACAAGAAACTGGTGGCAATTAACCAAACAAGATAAGGTTGTGTTTAGGCACAAACGGGATGTCTCCCAACCCTTAAAAAATGAGCAGCAAAAAACAGTGGATTAATGAGTTGAAAACATTTTTTATAGTCTACACAAAGGCTGTAAGACTTAGACAGCTAGCAACATGAGTCATAAATAGTCTGCTATGAAATTGTTTTCATGAGTCCAACCAGAATGAGCAGCAAAATATAGCACTGGATTAATGAGTAGAAAACATCTCTTATAGTCTACACAAAGGTTATAAGACTTAGATAGCTGGCGACGAGTCATAAATAGTCTGCTGTAAAATTGTTTTCATAGGTCCAACCAGAACACAGTCCACAGTTTGAAAATCATGTTTTCGTGAAGATTTCTTCAGTGGTGAACTGTAACTCCTGCTTACAACTTATGAGGTAGCATTCCTGTTTTACTCCCGCACTACCTATTTATGACTCATGTTGCCAGCTATCTAACCTCATCTTGTTTTGTTAATTGCCACCCATTTCTTGTTGTATATACAAGTTTGTGTCAGTGTTGATTTTATCATTTATGTTTTTAATGTTTATATAAAAGCACCAATCACTTATTAAAATTGTTCCTGCACTTTTATCCTCCATTGCAATTTGTGGCCAATGGGAGTAATGTTTTATTCTGTACTCACTGTCCAAGCCATTCTTGGGTCCAGGAACATATCTGAAGAAAAATAACTGAGAAATAGTTACCTTGTACCATGCTTCATTAATAGTAACCTCTATCCTAAACAAAATGACCATCTTCCAAGAAAAGTTACATATGCCTAATCTCATTGAACTAACAAAACTAAAGTGGTTGGTAGCATGCTTACATTCCATTGATTTCAATGTGATTGTGGACATCTAGTGTTCATTAGATTCCACCCATTTTGTGGATGGAAATTCTATTGAAACCAAGGAGACTTTAAATTGCAAGTAATATATTTACTTTGTGAATACCGAACTATTTACATTAATGTTTGCAAATAGCTTGTTTATCTATTAAACTGAAATCTAGCTACTTCTTTGCTCAAAAGTTTTGCATGATTCGCAGAACTTCGCTCCTCAATAGGTAAGTTGACATTGAGGAATGAACTATTTTCTATGCCTAAGTGGGATGATCCCACTCTAGCTCTTGGTGTGTAAATCAGCATGGATGAAAAGCCTATCAAAACTGGTTCTTCTAGGGAAGAGGGGGGAAAAGAGCTTCCAAATATCACAGTTAGTAACTGGCAGGTCTGATTCAATCTTAAACCCATCAGTTCCTGAATGAAGTGAGAGTTTCAGGAAACAGAGTTTCAGAATCAAATTGAGAGGCTGGTAAATGAATCTCTACAACAAAGGATGAAATGGTGGGTTACAAATGAGCACTCCCTTTAGTTAGCTTGCTAAATTGGTGTGCAGGACTGGAAAAAGGGAACAATAGCTACCTCCTGACACCAGGCTGTTTGTCTGGTGAGTGCTCCTCAGAGCAATGTTGGTACTGTGTGAGTATTTTTTTGTCTTTCTATAAAGTCCTAATGAGCTCCTTGGGTGAGAGTGAAACCGGTTGCTTTTTCACACTGTGCTCAAGACCCCTAAACTTCACGGGGTCAGGCCTAAAGAAAGGGTAATGGACCATGAGGTCCAGCTTAATAGACCCAATATTAACACAGGAGCAAGAATGTCACCCAGTGCAAAGTTTCGGGCATGGCCTGAATGAAGTATTTGTTACACCTAATAATATACAAAGATTATAACAGAGTAGTAGCACTATATCAATGTCATCGCTGTGGGACTTTGAAAGCCTTCTGTGTATGAAATAAGTTTGCAAATTTGCTCTCTCCTATAACAACAATGGTCATCATTAGCTCATAAGCACCGCATCATAAATTATATCAGTATGTGCAATAAAGGTCAATAATGAACAATTTCCTTTCTTCTTCAAGACTGTAAAGGGAAAGAAAAATCTCCTTGTAAAACATCCACAGTGACTGACTCAAACAGAATATTTGCATATGACAGGAATGAAAGCATTGCTGGGTCCGTTCAAAATATTATGTTAGCAAGCTTTAAAACAAAGAAAAAGAATTTGAGTTGCCTATTTATGCCTGATCTGTTGCAGACGTTGCTTATGTCAAAATCAACACTTTGAAAGGGAAAGCCTTTTATAGGATCCGGCACTTGGTCTTTTCTTCACATCATCTCAAGAAACAAGTTTGTACACTTTCAGTCATAGCTTAAACAATTTTATGTGCAATATAAAATTTTAAATTGTGCTCTTAAGTAACTGATCTTATTATTTAAACATCTATTTGCATCCCCTACCCCCTACCCCCTGAAATGACACCTATTTAACTGGTGAGACATCTCTTTTGAAATGTTCTCCCAAAGTTTAGAGACCTAGATTTTCTGTCGTTCCTATGTTTGTGTCTGAATTGTTTGTTGAACTGAATGCTTTTTACTTGCATTCATTGCAGTGACCATGTCCTGTACAATGTTGTTCTTTCCTGAGCTACCATGTTCAAAGTGCCTGCTTTCTATATTGCTTCCATTATGCCCAATAGTCCCTTAACAATCACAGAAGTGGAACAATATAAATACATACATACATACATACATACATACATACATACATACATACATACATACATACATACATACATACATACATACATACATACATACATACATACATACATACATAATGAAGATAAGAGGAACTCCCAAAGTAGCATCAGGGATCAGGCTATTAAGCCTTGCAGATTTCTTCGTCTGGTTGATTCATGCTTTGATTTCATTGTCAATGTCCCACCCTAAGGTAGCTTAAAAAATCATTCCTGCATTATACTGTTCATAAAACAAAACCATATAATTCTCACACTGTGTGAGCCTTTGCAGTACGTTTACCAGCAAATGCATTGGCAGATTTGTTGTACTGCTGTTAAAGACTGATCACTAACATCTGGCTTTTCTCAGAGTGGCTTTAAAACTACATTATATACCTTTGTCCAAGTGAATTAAAAGGATATATTTGGGTGTTCTGCAAATGGCTGACATTTTACACATTTATATCTCTTAACATTCAAAAGAAGATTGTCAAAAGACATCAAACGTGAAACCTACAGAACTTTTCTACCTTAGAAAAGTATGCTAAATTCATGAATTCTTCAATATATTTCTCAACATGAAATGTACTGATGACTGATCATTATCAGACGAGAAGGTCCTTGGTCAGGGGTGGGAGATAATCATTTTTATATTAACTGCAACTAAGTCTTTACTAGATCAGTTTTAGAAGGAAAAGGTTAATTATTTAAAATATTTCCAGCCCATCTTTATATCCAAGTATTCCAGGCAGCAAGCAAAATACATTTGGAGGGAAGGTGGCATGGAATAGCCCGATCATGTCAGATCTTGGAAACTAAGCAGGGGAGGTACTTTTGTTTTATTTCTATCCTCCCCTGCCATGGTGGGGCTCAGGGCAGTTAACAATGGCTGTTTTTGCATGGTCAAAATATCCCAGGGAGAGCATGGAAAATATGCCTGTGCAGCGGGGAATTCTGCACAGTTCCTGAAGCTGCACAATGTCCGTCCCGGTATCGCCCCACAATATTTACCCTAGCCCAGGATTTTCAAAAATCGCCAGTTTGGAGGTTCTTTAAAAAAAAATCCCGGTGTGACCCTGCTTGTGCCTGTACCGTGCAAAAACCAATCAGGAGCAGGACCAATTTATTTTTCCCACCCAGCCACCTGATCTTCCCACCTGATGTTCATTCAAGCTGCCATTCAAAAGCAACAGCCAATCAGAACAATCACTTGGTATATTTTCCTCAGAACAAGCTTTATTTTAAATCAATTAGCAGACCTATTCACTGGTTTTCTCCCTCTGACAGCAAATCTTACTTTAAACCATTAAAAACACAGATCAATATCTTCCATTCCCACAGCACAAACACAAAAACACCAATCAAGAGCAGACCAAGTTATTTTTCCCACCCCTGCCTGATATTAATTCAAACTGCCACTCAAAAACAACGGCCAATCAGAATGTGGGATGCTGGGAAAGCTCACAGGTGCTTGCAACTGCCACTCAAAAACAACAGCCTATCAGAATGTAGGACACTGGGCATGCTCACACATGCTTCCGAAGTAAATACAGAAGCCTGGCTCATGTGGAGCAAACTGAAGCATTTCCTACACTGCTCCTTGGCAGAAGTGTGGAGCCGTGCAAAGGGATAAAAAGCCCAGGCATATATGATCCTGGTTCAACCCCAGTGTAATTGTGCCATGCAAAAACAGACAATGTCTAACATATATAATTAAAATCCAGTGAATATATACATACATAAAACTAACATCAGATTAAAGCATAAATATAATATAACCCTAAAAACTCTGAGATGGCACATTGATATTTGCCCCGTTACATCATCTAAATATAACATTTTTCAGGGATCAGGGAGGGAGAGGATACCTGGTCAATACTAGAACTTGGCCAATATTAGCATTTCCAGAGGAATTTGGCATATTTAGTGGTTCCCAGTAACTGATATGGGACACCAGAAGCAGTATTCTAGAAAGAATGGAAAACTTGAAAAGGAGACCAAGAAAGACTCTGCAGGGGAAGGCAATGGCAAACCAACTCTGCTTCTCATTTGCCTTGAAAGCCCTTTGTTGAGTTCTAAACAGTCAAGATTATCAGCATACCCTTTTTGCTGACACCTTCCTTCCTTTTTCACCAGTAGAGAAATCTGTTGGACCTAGCCCAGATGGTAAATGAGCAATCTAAACAGACTAAAGTAATGTGAGGTTAGATATTTTAGCAGAAGATCCAACCTCGTTGTTTGTTTGCTTTTTTTAAAAAAAATCTTAAACTATTTAGTTCCCCTGTGTTTGAAACCAGCTAGCCTACACTGTTATTGATGATTCAAGGTCCTGTTGTTACAGTGCTCTTTTTATACATCTAGGTTATATATTATCATATCCTGTTGTCATATTTGGCAGCAGAGACTGCATACACACAAGTCACACATGGTCACAGAATCAGCCAAGACCAGAGCCAAATTGCATAGGTACTTATCATTTGAAAAGAAATTAAATATCCTTGTACATTTTAATAGAGTCTTAGAAGCTCCAACCATCCCAGAAGCCGTCTGCTCATGTCCAGATATCATGATGTTTTGCCCAGAACATGACTATATTGGCAGCAAAAATGTTCTTGGGTGGTTTTCTGCAATCTCTTCCAAGCCCTCTTGAAGAAGGGGCATGTTTAAAGTGCCTTCCATGACATCACAGACTCTCTGCCAACCAGAGAAATCAAGAAAAAACCCATTATTGGCACATATCAAGTACAGTTTCCTTCACCCTGGGTTCCCTAAGTGCCTTCTTCTGTTGAGCCTGCCTCACTCCCTTTTTCTGCTTCCTGCTCCCATTTTCCTCTCCCTGCTGACTCATTCCTTTACCACTTGCTTCCACTCGCCCATATCCTCTTTCCTTTGCTCCACCCTCTGGTTGTCTCCTTCCATGTTGCCTTTGTAGCCTGATGTTGGTCTGGTACTTCCAGGCTGTTTTCCAGCCTTCCATGCTGCTTTATCATAGCCTGTTGTTAAGGCTCTCCAGCACTCTGACAGTCAAGATGGTCTTGCAGCTGCATCCTGACTGCAGGTGGTACCTGTGACATGGGTCTTTATCTGGCCTCCCAGCTGTTTCCATGGTGCATACAAGGTCTTGTAATAGATAGCAGGGAAGCCTGAAACTCATGAAAAAAGTTGCCAAAGGAGTAGGCAGTGAAGAGGAATGTGCCTACATAAAAAGTCTTATAAAGAGCCTTTTTTCTGCCTTGTAAACTGAATGCAAAAGAATTTATTATTATCCTGCTGCTGTGCACTATTTAATGCCTCCTTTTAAACTCAATGCATTAAAAAACCTGCTAAATGGAGGATGAGCCTTAAGAATGAAAGCGATTCTGTAAGTATCTGTGCACTGGGATTTGGCCTACAGCATGCAAGGGAATTATGCATAGTACTGTGCTGCTTAAATGTTTTAATGCTGAGAATCATCACTAGACATAGGGCTGGAAAGTCTTTTGAGTTCTTTGGTGCCACATTTGCATTGGGCTGCAAGAAAACTGTTCTCAAATTTTGCGGGAGCCAAATAAGCAGATCCCTCAGATCTTCCCAACCTCATTTGTCGGTATTTTTCAGTCCAGCTAACAGTGAATTGAAATCTTTCTAGTCAGGCAAGCCAAGAATTTGCATTAGGATCACAGTTAAATCTGACTGAGCCTGTCCTTTGCTTCAGAAGCTCAGTCCAAATGCAGTGCATTATTACAGGGGCTGACAGCTGCAGCTTGACATTCCAAGCTAAAACACTACTGCCACCAGGAGGCTGATGTGAATGAGTTGATGTAGGTAGTTTACAAAGAAGCTATAAACTATGTCATTTCAACCAGGCTGTGGGGGAAAATGCAACAATGAGAGACAATTAATGAGGTTGTATATAAATTACAACTAAAAAGCTGCATTGGTTAAATGGTAATTAGCATATACATTGGGCATGCATGGTAGAATGTGCTGTTAATTGTTTTTATATCACTGTTAATTGCTGTAATGAAAGGGATAATCATTCTAAAGTGAAACAACAATTCTTCCTGAGTAGAGCCAAGCGCAGACTGTAACAAAAATCAGAAAATTTTTGGCTATGATCTTCAAACTACTTTGTTTAGAATATTCCCCTCAAATTCTAAAAGATATAATCCTAATTACCATAATGAAAGGAGATCAGGTTATATTATTTTCAGGATCATCCTCCTTACAGGCAAATGTTTTATTCATTTTTTTATTCTGATTTTGAAAGGAAGATTAAAAAAATAGTACTGAAAATTAAAAAAATTCTGCTATACTTTGGACACATTATGAGAAAACAACAGTCACTGGAAAAGACAATAATGCCAGGAAAAGAAGACCCAACAACAGGAAAAGAAGACCCAACAAGAGATGGATTGACTGTATAAAGGAAACCACAGCCTCCAGTTTGCAAGACCTGAACTGGACTGTTAATGAGAGGACATGTTGGAGCATATTGATTCACAGGGTTGCCTTAAGTCAGAAGCAACCTGATGAGACTCAACACATACACAAAAAAAGATTGTGTTGTATTTTCCTGTTTCACTGAATAAGAGTAGAGCCAGACCTAGGGAAGTGAGGGAGGTCACTACCTTGAGTGTAAGAAGAGAGGGAGTGGCAGCAGATGGGGGTGTGTGCACAACCCTATTTTCCCATCCCTCCCTCTGCAGGCTCCTAAATCAGCTGCTGTGAAGCTCAGGCTGCCATTACCCCTTGAAGCGAGGTAGCATGGCGATCAAGATGTCTTTGTGCTATGAGGCCTGAGGCCAGTGGACCGGTCGAGCAGTTTTGGCACATGTGCATGTGCATTTTGAATGTGTGTGGAAGGGCATGCTTGTGTAGAACAGCCTGGATGCATGGGACATGGATGTGTTGGTGTGGTGGAGAGGCATGAAGGCATGCCAGAGAAATGTGGAGGGGGAAGTCCAGTATTTGCTTGACAATTGGGCATCATGCCACTTGGCTTGGAGAGGGGTGTTGGGTGGATTGTGGGTGAGATAGGATTCCAAGTGTGGAATGTATCACAAGGTATAGTCCCACTAGATGAAGGCGCTCCCATTTCATGTTTAGCATCCTGTTTCGAACACTGACCAGGCAACTCTGGCCAGGAAGCCTGCAAACTGGGCACAAAGAAAAGAGCCGATACTCCAACAATTTATTTTTGGTATCTAGTCATCAGAGGTAGTCTGTCTCTGCATATGGAGGTTCCACTGTGCTTGCATTCTGATGGTAAAACTTGCTACTAAACTCTGAAGAATACAGACCCCCTCCCCCCAATGTAGCTGTTGTATTTTGTTTTTTAAAGAAGGGATCCATCATTGCTAAACAAGGGTAGATTTACAGTGTTTGGATTTATATCGTTTCCTTTTGGGGGTATATGTAGCAGCTGCCATTACTGGTTAGATGCTTGTTGTGTACTGGTACGTCCTGCCATAGCAGACCTTTGTGCATTTTTATAGAGAGCTTACACAAGGAGCCCTGCCCAGCTACTCCATATGTAAAGAAGGTGTGGCTACTCTCTTCCTCTCATTTGTGTTTGCTGTGCCTAGTTGTTACTGGAGAAAGCAAATTAATGTTGGTAGTAAATAACTAAATTCATGTTGTTTGTGAAGGATATGCTTGTGTTGAAATCATACTTTGCATAGTCTGACCAGGGTGACTGTAAATGCTATGTCAAACAATTGGTATAAGCACAGACAAATTAGGACTAATAAAAGGAAACACTTCTTCACGCAACATGTGATTGGTGTTTGGAATATGCTGCCACAGGAGGTGGTGATGGCCACTAACCTGGATAGCTTTAAAAAGGGCTTGGACAGATTTATGGAGGAGAAGTCGATCTCTGGCTACCAATCTTGATCCTCCTTGATCTCAGATTGCAAATGCCTTAGCAGACCAGGTGCTCAGGAGCAGCAGCAGCAGAAGGCCATTGCTTTCACATCCTGCATGTGAGCTCCCAAAGGCACCTGGTGGGCCACTGTGAGTAGCAGAGTGCTGGACTAGATGGACTCCGGTCTGATCCAGCAGGCTAGTTCTTATGTTCATGGTAGAACCAACTGATAGATCTCTCCTCCATTAATTTCTTTAAATGGGAGCCAGCATGGTGGACTGGTTAAGAGCAGCAGACTGTAAACAAAGAGCACCAGATTCCTCACTCCTCCACATGAAGCCTGCTGGGTGAATTTGGGTAAATCACAGGTCTCTCTCAGAACACTCTCACTTCCGCACATGCAGAATAATCCACTTTCAATCCACTTTTACAATTGTTTGCAAGTGGATTTTGCTATTCCACACAGCTTCAAAGTGCATTGAAAGTGCATTATTCTGCATGTGCAGAAGGGGCCTCAGTCCTACCTACCTCACAAGGTGCCTGTTGTGGGGGGTGTGGGGGGAGAGAAAATTGTAAGTTGCTTCGAGGTTCCTTATGGTACAGAAAACAAGGTATAAAAACCAACTTTTCTTCTAAAGCCTTCTAGGGGCCAGACTAGATGTGCTGGGAGTTCTGTGACTTGAGTAACCAGGTTTTTAACAAACTTCTCTTAGATGTGCAGGAACCTCCTGAGAATTGTAATTAAAGAATATCACTGGGAGTTCTGGACACAAAGCACCCAGCATGTGTCTGGTTTGGTTCTCTGATAGTGACTGTCCTGTGGCAGTGATTTCCCTAGGTGAATTCTGTGTTGTGTGAGGGAATCTTTTTGTCTGTCCTAAATCTATGCAGTCTTTGCAGTGTTCAGTTTTGCAGGCCGAATTGACTAAGATGGTCATTCCAGGCTTGCACCTGGCGCTGCAGCTCTTCTCAAGTAATGGTTATGAGAATAAACAGTCAATGCAAATTTGTGGAAAACATATTGATAAAAAAATACTGAGTAGTTTTAACATCACACCACCAGACTGAATGACAGACCACCAAGCACAGAAAGTTAATATAGCAAAAATTCAGTCTCAAAGAATGAATAGAGTCTGTAGTCCAGATTTAGATGAAATACAGTCCAAGTCCAAGAGAATACGCAGTTGTATCTCTGTTTCTTTTGTGTCTTTCTCAGGCCCTTTTTCTCATGGGCCAATTAACCCAGGATAATACCGGTAAAAAAAAACATGGGGGGGGGCCTTGGCATGGCTCCTGCCCCTGAAGTGAGGCAGGCCTGCATTCCTCCCTGAAACGGGTTATTTGAGAACTGCACTATTCACGATTCTTTCATTTTAACACATTTGGCAGCCGCTCGCAAGCGAGTGGCTGCCCTGGGAAGCGCTTTTCTCGGCTGCGCTTCCCAGTTTCTAAAGTCCCTGCCTAGTGGCTGCATAGCCACGCAGGGTTGCAGGGATGTCTTGCATTCGCATGGCTGTGGGGGCCATGCTTGCCCTCCTTTGTGACTGTGGTGAGTCCCTTTGGCATGGAATGGGTGAGTCCCTTTGAAAAACCATTGCCTCTGTGGGTTCCGGGTGTTGCCTGCACACAGGCATGCAAATAGGGCAGGAAGGAGAGTGGGTTCCTTTATACCACCTGCAACCCGCTCTTCCTGTGCCATGTGGAAAGGACCTCACATAAGGTCACCAAAAGCAAATTGTATATTCATCTTCTTCATAACAATGGATTAATAAATCTTCACAAGAAAATCTTCAGAAGAAAATGTTGTTCAGTTATAATTAAAGATGCAGGAGTATCTTGGCATTTCTTCCTAAAATGCACTTTATATTGTCTTTTATAAATATGTCTTATAATTGTATTATTGTCCCAGATTTTAAAAAAAAATTTTAAGTTCACATGCTTGTATTTGTATCCAGCCTTTTTTTATTCTACTAAAGCTTCCTCAGATTAATTTAGATTTGTTTCATTTTTAGGGATTAAATTTCATGAATAACATTTGCCAACTGAATTTGTTTCAGTCAGGGAAACTGGTCTTCATATACATTAATCTGATGTCCAAAATGTCTCTAAATCCCATGCTAGTATTAGAAGGGAGATGAAATGTCCAGATTTTAAGGGTGAGATGTTCAAAAATTTCTAGCTACGATATTTGACTTAACATTTCCTTTGTTAAAAGTTTGTAGAAATGTGCCCCCAAGTGGTCAAATCATAGACTGCAGGCACTGGAAAAATGTTCTGAGAAGTTAGCAAAGATGCTGGATGAAGTTCCCCAGAGTGCATGAGGATAATCAATACACCTTAGCGGCAAAGAAGGACAAAAACAGATTTTCACATAATGGCTCTTTAAAACCTAAGAGCCATGATTAAAATTTCCTGCTATTAATACCTGCAAACGAATGCATGTAAACTATACAAAAATCCTGTTGCCACAGCTATATAGCCTTTGACCTCATCACTGTTCTCTCAATGTTCCTAAAGAATTTGCAGTTATATTTTCTGCCATAAATCATATCTGAGTAAGCTGAGTAACACAGATCAGAATATAGAAAACAACAGGCTATTCCCTCTTCTTTTTGACTCATTCTGGAGTATGATATGCACCAGATTATGGGAAATGCTGTAAAACAGTTTGCCCCATTTAACTATTATTATTATTATTATTATTATTATTAATTCAATTTCTATACCGCCCGATCCCCAAAGGGCTCCGGGCGGTGAACAACATAATATATAAACAATAAAAAGGAGCAAATCCAGTACAATACAAACATAGGCTCCGTCAATAAAACATCTTAAAATACATAAAAACAGCGGCTAACAGTTAGCAAATTAAACAAGAGGCGTCCAGGCTCAATTTAAAAACCCACCCCAAGAGGGGGGGACGGCAGGCCCCTCAATATGAGGAGCTCTGTTGTATCAGTGCCAAAGCAGGAGCAGTGGGGGGGCACCATATCAGCGGCTGGACACTCCAAAGGCCCGGTGGAACAACTATAAGGATCAACAGCATCCAGAAATGACTGATTCAACACAAAACAATTTCCTCTGTGTGAATACATGTTGACAATTTTGCTTTAGGCTGCATAGAGCAACTGAAAAAAATTTACCCCTCACATACTTCCTAAACCAATGTGATCTGCAGGAAACAGAACATCTGCTCCTCAATGTGCTCATGGCAACCAGTCCTTGGGTTTCCTAGGTGATTTTACCAGCAGGAAGTATAACACAGCTAAATAGAAAGTGAAAAAATACATTCAGCATTAAATGAAAAGTACAGAAGCAGCTTCCCACTAGTTAAAATCATTTCAAGTGATGTTTTTCACAAGGGAATAAAATATTGCATTTGCAATATCTGCAAATTGAAAAGCTGCATGAATCTTTAAAGTTCTTCATCGCTGAAGGACTGCTTTCCTCTATGTGATTCTGTACACCACATGCTCTTCTCATCTACTCCTATTTTCTGTTCCATCTAGTAGGAGCAGGAAACCTTTTGTTTGGGCAACCATGGGGAATGGACTACTGGAAGAGTCAGAAGAATGCCTTCTCTAGTGAAAAGCATGCCAAGCCATTTTACTCTGGAATGCTTTTGTTGAGTTGCCTAAGAGTATGCTATTTATTAGCTAGTAGAGTCTTGGGCTGTTAAATGTGGGACTGTTTCAGTTATATTAGCTATTGTTTGACTAACCAACTTTTCATTACTAATCAGTAGTATCAGCTTTTTCTATCAAGATAACATTGGCTGCATTCATTAAGCAGTGAGTTCAAGCTCAGACAAATAATTTGGTGGCATGCAGACAGTTATCTGGGAACCAGAATTTGACCATGTAAGTAGACAGGTGTCAGTCATTTTATAGGTTGTTCAGAAGATCATAAATCTTGCCACAATACTGAAGAGTGAGGTGAACTTTTGTCAGCAATAAGATGCATGGACTGAGGACAAGCAACCAATCTGTGAGCTTGATATCAGCCAATAGTAGATGATTGGCTCTCTGGTGTCATGTGATTCCCTGAACCAGGAAAATTCTTTTAATTTTTTTTTTATTGTATGGTATAGTTATACAACAGATACATGCTATGCTTTTAATCAGACTATACATTTTCCCCTTTTCTCCCACCCTCCCTCCCTTCTTTTTCTTTTTGTTCAAGCAAGCAGCAGAAAGTTCATTCTTCATATTCTTTGTTTCCATTTTTCTTCATTAAATCCGGCTTCGCTCATCCATTTCTCAAAAATTAACCATATCTTCATAATGTCTCTTAGTTTTTCTTGCCACAACATATTTTGACATCATCTCAAAAATTTCTAACTGTATTTGTTCCCAAACATATTCCAACCATTTTGAGATTGTCCATTTCTTTTTATCTTTCCATCCTAATGCAATCACCATGTGTGCAGCTCTAATCATAATTTTGTACATTGGTCCATAACTTCTATTCACCCTTTTATCTTCAATTAGACCTACCATTAATAAATCATTGTTTAAATCAATTTTAAATTTTACTAATTTTTCTATATACTTCAAAATATTTTCCCAAAACTTTTTTTTCTCCTTACATTCAAGCCACATGTGGGTGTAGTATGCTCCCAGTACACCACAGTGCCAACACCTTGGGCATAAACCCTTAATCATATCGGCTAGCTGTATTGGGGTTCTATACCATTTGAAAATTATCTTTCTCTCCAGTTCTGCATATTTTTCTATCTTTATCTTATTTGTGCTATCTATAATTCTTTCTATTTTTCGTTATCAAAAAGTTCTTCCTTCTCCCATTTTTGTTTCAACGTTCTCATCATAAATCCCTTATCTTCCATCATATAGTTATATACTGATCCCAATTTCTTTCCTTGTGATTTTTCATGACTTTTCAGCCATTGTGTCATAATACATTTACCTTTTATTCTGTAATTCTTTAATCTTTCCCAAATCCCTCTTAATACCAACCAATTCTCCTTCCCTCCCTTTTCTATAACATTTTGTAATGGAATAACTTCGCCTTCAACTAAATCAGCCACTTTCAATATCCCTTTTTCCTTCAAACTTTTTATAGCTTTCCGTCCCTCATTTCTGACCATGCTTGCCACTGGTGCACTGTCCAGGATGCCAGGCATCCATTTAGTCCTCCATTTCTCCCATATTTCCATATGTACCTTTCTTGGACCTATTACTTTTTGTTTTACTTTCTTATAGTCATTTATATAAATTCCATGTTTACCTATTCCTTCATTTACTTCATTTTCAAACTTTAACCATGTCTCTACGTTATCATCTTTTATATCCATAAACTTTTTATCTGGAATGCCTCAAAATATTCCTGCATTTTCGGTATTCCCCATCCCAAGAGTTTTTTTTTTGTCATGTATACTACTTTATTCATTACTCTTGCATTTTTTTCAAACACCCATGCTTTCAATTTCCTATCCCATTCCTCAAATTGTTTTTTACTGATCTCTATTGGCAATGTTCTAAATAAATAGAACATTTTAGGCATTATAAACATCTTCAATGCTTTAATTTTCCCCGTTATGGATAAGGACTTTGTCCCCCAATCTTTAATTTGTTTTTGTATTTTCTTCCATCTTTCAGCATAATTATAGTTAAATATCTTTTCTATTCTATGAGTTATTATTATACCTAAATATTTAATCTTCTTCTTCATTAACTTTTTATCAAACTGTTTTTTCCAATATTAACTCCAATATTTCCGTTTTATCCATGTTGACAACCAACCCTGAATATTTTTTAAAATCTTCCAAAATTATTTTCAACTCTCTCATTGTATAGCAAACAAATTTATTCTTCGTTCTTCTTGATTCACTTTATAGCCTTTTATTCTTCCATTGTTTCTAATTCTATCAGCTGGAAACTCCATTGCCATTACAAACAGGGACAGAGACAATGGGCAACTCTGTTTAACTCCCTTACCAATGTTTATTTATTTATTTATTTTTATTTATTAATTAGGCTTTATACTGCCCCATCCCCGAAGGGCTCTGGGCGGTGTACAGCATATAAAATGACAATATAAAAACAGTTGAACATTTAAAAGCAGCGATAAAACTAGAAATTTGGTTTACACAGTCTCAATAATATGTGGTTGGCGCCCAATATTCCAGATTTAAAATTCCAGATTTACCATGTCTGACAGACCTTCATTTACTCTTATCTGTACCTTCCCATTTTTATATAATTCTTTTAATACACCTATAAATCCTACACCAAATCCAAAATTATGTAAGGTTTTAAAAAGCTACTTATGTCCTACTGTGTCAAATGCTTTATATACATCCAGTTTTATCATTGCATATTTTTTAGTCTTTCCATGTGCTATTACATTGAAAACATTTCTTATTGGATGGCTTATATCTCTCCCTTTTACAAATCCATATTGATCTTCTGCTATTATGTTTGGAAGTATATTTCTTATTCTGTTTGGCAATATTTTTGCAAATATTTTATAATCTTGATTTAGTAAGCTTATTGGCCTATATGATTCTACACAATTCGCATTCCTACCTGGCTTTAAAATTGTTATTATCTCCGTCTCCCTCCATGACTCTGGAACTCTCTGACCTTTTAAAATTTTATTAAATAATGTTTGAAGCTATGGAACTAAAATCTCTGCCATCTCCTTATAATATTCAGCTGTGAACCTGTCCATCCTGGGGATTTATTGTTCTTCAGCTCTTTAATAACTCTTATTATTTCCTCCAGTGTTATTGGTTCTTCTATATATTTCCTTTCTTCTGTGGAAATAGTTTTATTCATTTTCTCATCATAACTTTCGTTTTGTTCATAACTAAATAATTGTTGATAAAACTCCTCAAATTTTTCCTTATTAATTTACTATCCGTTATCTGCTGGTTTTTTCATTTATTAACATTCTCACTCTTTGTTTCTCTTTCCTTTTCTTCAAATAATTGGCTAGTCTTTTAATTGAGTACATATAAGCCCTCTGAAACTGATTTTTGACCCAAATTTCTTTTTTTCATAAATCCATTTGATCTATTTCCTCTATCTTTAATTGTAGTTGTCTTATTTCATTTTTTATCTTCTCATCATATTTAGCATGGAGTTTGAGTCTTCGCTGTCTAAGTTCTTCTACTAATTTAATCCTTTCACTGTTTATTTCTTTTTTCCATCTAACTTCTCTGGCCAGGCAATATCCTCTAACTACGGCTTTTGAGGCATCCCATAAAACCTCCTCTGTCACTGATTCTTTGTTTTCTAAGAAATAATACTTTATCTTTTCTAATAAGTCTCTCCTTTCATTTTCACCTTTCCATATCATATTATTATATCTTCATCTATACTGCTTTTCCTCCCCTTTCATCCTGAATGTGGTTACCAGTGGGGCATGGTCTGAAATCCATTCTTTATGAGTTTCTATATCAACACACTGTTTATTTCAATTAGCTTACTTGCAATTCTATTTTTGAAATAATCATAGAGGCAAGTGAGTTGGAATTCAACTTGGGCCCTACATCACCTCTCAGAGAGAAGAGTAGATTTTAGTGGGTTCATACTGAGGTACATCCCAAAAAAGAAGCTGTGGTGGTTACAGTAGGAGGCTGAGTAAAGTGAAGTTCTGAGGCACCTGTTCTCTAAGCTGGGCAGGTCAATCCAGACTGGGCTGGTGGGCAGGGACAGCCTTGCTCCCTCCAAAGGGCTCTACTGCAGTGTAGGAAGCCCCAAAAGCTTGTTTTAAAGCCCAACACCTACCTGGAAATCTCCCCCCCCCCACCCGCAAGGGAAATATACTGTGGAAAACATGACAAACCTGGGCCTGCTGCCATAAGGGGATGAAACAGGTTGTGAAAGCTGTCTAAGGTCAGCTCCACCCCTGGGAATTCCTCCACCACTCCCCCACCTTGCCTGCGCAGTTTAGGAGCACTGATGGAAAGCTTGTCACAACGCTTGGGCATTCCAGGGCCCTGTAGGAACCAGGCACCAGCAGATTTGCCCCTCCACTAGGGTAAGTGCCCCAGAGAGGGCAAATCTACCAGTGTATGCCCACACTGCCTCCAGAGGGGCATTTGTCCCCCCATCAGGATTGTGCTATAAGACTTTGTTATGTTTTAGATTATGTTGTGTTGAAACACCTCAGAGTCCCCTGTAGTTGCCTGGTACTTTTGTAAAATGGCTCTTCTCTCACACTAACTTCTATTTATCTTTTAAATCACCAACCACTCATATGAGAATGGGTGTAATGAGTTTATGTTGAAGCACTAGTAGCATGTAAACCATGTGCTCCTATAGGTCTGTTATTCAGACACTGTTATAACAATATTGGATGTATTTATGTGGTAAATGTAGTTCCCTTTTTCTATTTGCCTGATCAGAGAAAACACAGGTGAATATTTTATTTAACAGAAAACAGCAAAGTATTCCACCATTAAGTGTGGAATGTTTCAGCTTATGACAATCCACTGCCACCTAGCAGTTACAACCTTTTGAATATTTGCAACTGGATTCAATTAAAATTAATAGACAATGAAGATGTAAGTACATGTAACAGATTTGAAAAGTGATCACAATTAGACACTCCATTGAGATGAACTCAGTCATTAAAAATCACCTGACAATTTTTATTTTATTGGTAATTGTTGTTACCAGTGCACTTCAGTAGAGGGCAAAAGAGACTAAAGTCATCTTGTATTAGAAATTCCATGAAAGCATGACTATTAATGAGACTTGGGAGGTTTGAACACAATTGGAAACAATATTAAACTGGGTTATAGTAGCTTCGCACAGCTTAAAACACAAACACACACACATACACAGCAGTTCTAATTTCCTCCAATGCTTCACTGCATTACCTGTCATGAAAAGACAATTAAAACCCTATGAAATAAATTCTGACAAGAGGAAATGAAGACCCAGTTCCATAAACACATTTTATCAGTCTCTGCACAGTTCAGAAAATGTACTTTATTAGCTAAAACCACTGAACAATGTGACAAAGTGAAAAAGCAATTCAATTTTCAGGTGTTGTCCCTTACTTTTTAAAAAGTGTTTATAATGCTGAAAGTTTCAATAGTGTATGAGTGGAATATAATATTTTTAACATTGTTTGTAGAGTCTAAGCAGAGTTATACCCTTCTGTGTCCATTGAAGTTAGACAATAAAATAAGTTGAATGAAAAACAACCCCTCTCTACCTATTGCTATATATTTCTGGATGTGATGGCTCAGCCTGGTCTAGTAGAGGACCTCTGGCAGAAAGACTCATATGAAGAGGAGGGGACAGTTTTGGTTCCAGATCCCCAGGCACTCCCTGTAAATGCAGAGCCTGACCAGTCATTAGCCCCTGTGGGACCAGGTCTAGAGGCTCTGGCAATGCAGATTAACAGCCATTGGGTGAGCTGACTTGGATGCTAAGTCCTTATAGGAGCCAGACTAAAGTAACCCAGCTGCAAGAGGTTATTGCTCTAGGAAATGGAAGGCTGCTGTAAAAGAGAGATTGCAGCTGAGCTATCATGTGGTAGCAACATTGTGTTTCAGTTTGCAGGTCTCTGTCCCTAGCCTTGTGTACTCAATAAATAACTGCACTTGCTGAATAACTGTGTCCGGGCTGTCTGTTGGTTCCTGAGGGCCAGTCTATGACACTGGAATATGACCCCCAAAAATCATAGATTGGATACAAAAGTTTTTCCCTGGTGTGATGACACTTGCCTATATGGGGATATTTTTGCCTGTTACCCCTCCTATTGCACACACCCCACTGGAATTGCCAGGTCTCCCCAGTCACTAACGTGGGATGGGGAATTACAAATCAAGGGTTGGGGAACTCCTGGAGATTTGGGGTGGATCCTGGGGAGGAACGGGACCTGAGTGGGTTGCAATGCCAAAGAATCCACCCTCCATGGCATCCATTTTTTCCAGGGGAACTGACCTTTGTAGTGTGGAGATAAGCAGTAATTCTGAGGGATCCCCAGATTCAACCTAGAGGCTGGCGTCCCTATTTCCCATTTGCCCACAGTTGTATTTGTGAATGTTCCCTGATTGCCAGTGTAAGCATACTCTCAAATTCACTTAAAGTAATAGTTTGTATTCAAGCCCTTTATACTTCAGATTCTCATTTAAACAGCTAGCTATATAATTTTTAACTTGCTTGCTATTTGTTTCCTATTATTTCTTTCCATGGCAAATATCAATACAATTTTTGCAGCATTTTAGTTATGATAAAACTGAGAAGCCATGTTCAGGGTTAGCAAAATTAACAGGGGGAAACAAATTAAAATATTTTTTACTTTTATTAGTTTTAAAATATACTCATAGTAGTATCTGTCCCCTTTTTGGCTGACGAATTAGTGAGAGACAGACCTTGCTTTGCAAGAGGAGGTAACTGGGTTGGTCTACCTGTTTATACCAGGGTTGTTCCCTGTTAGAAATCTACAAGCATGCAATTGGGAAAACTTCAAGCATGCAATTGGGAAATCTACAAGCATGCAATTGGGAAAATTACACACACGCAAGAAGTTTGAGATGTCCTAGCATTTAGAAGGGTGGAACAATAGAGTTTGGAATAGACTGAGATCAATGTTGGGTAACAGCTACCTTTCTAGTAGAGGAATGGTCCAAGAAGCAGAGTTTGCCTACATTGAGCTCCAAAGAGACGGGGTGAAAGCAGCACTGGAAACAGTATAGCCAGACCAGAGCGTAGTCCAGGAAATACTGAACAAGGCAGTGTAACTGAACCAAAGCAGCTCAAAATACACTGGGCGCAGTTTTTCCATTTGGATATTTTGCGCCCAGTATATGGAAATGGAAAAATATTCAACTTTCACTTTCAGGTAAAATAGAACTGATTAAGACAATGATCCAGCATGAATTCCTATTTTTATTTCAAAGTCTCTCTATCATAACAAATAACAAAATAGTGAATGAATGAAGAAGAGAACTAAATAAATTTATTTGGAATAATAAAATGCACAGAACAAAGTATCCATTAGTAGAGGCCAAGAATAGGGTAGGATTCTCTCTCCCTGGCTTACAAAGCTATCATGATGTGCATTCTTATAGGTTAAAAAATTGATAACTTTAGAGGATGAAACCATACTAAACTTAGAAGGTTTCAGTAATAAGGTTGGATGACACAAGTTTTTATGGCCAATAAATAAAACTGGTACCCATGAAATTTACAATCACCTAATTAAAAAATCGCTTTTGAAAATTTGGAATTATAACAAATACATTAAAATTCCATCTTGGGTCTCCAGAACTGAAAGTTGTAAGAATATACAAAATGCTAACAATTAACCATGGATTACCTATAAAACATATAATATTATGGGAAAACGATAATCCTAGACTGAAGACAAGATCAGAAATATGGAAAAAGATTGATGTCACTGGTTTACCTACCAGCAAATATTTCAACAATTTACGCAAGATAATAAAAACTGGGGAATAAATAAAAAATCCACTAGATAAAATTTTATTATCCGAAAATTTAAAAAATTAATGAGCAGAACTTAAAAGCTGTTATTAAGCTTATTAACAGAAAGGGAAATGTTTAAAGATATAATGATAAAGTGGGCCCAGATCTTAAATAAAGACATATTATTGCAAGATTAGGAGGATACTTTTAAAGTCTTCAGTAAATTCTCGGCTAGTTTGGAATTAAGAGAAAACTTTTAAAAAATCTTGCGTAGATGGTACCTTGCACCACAACTACTATCTAAAATTTACAAAAATAACAATTATTTATGTTGGAATTATTTATGTTGGAAATGCAATAAAAATTGTTTATGTTGAATTATTATGAATTATTTATGTTGGAAATGCAATAAAAATAACAATTATTTATGTTGCAATTATTTATGTTGGAAATGCAATAAAAGTGTAGGTTCATTATTTCATATGTGGTGGGGCTGTCCAAAGATTAGAAAGTTTTGGTTAAAAATACACTCGAAAATTTTAACAACGAAAATTTTAAATCTAAAATTCGAATGTTCACCTAAATTAATTCTATTAGATTTAGGAATCAAGAAAATCCAGAACATGAATATTGATTTATTTTTTGTAAAATTTCGACTGCAGCTAAAATTTCAATTGCAAAAACCTGGAGATCGGATTGCTGTCCAGTATTAGAAGAATGGTGTTCATGACTCACAGACTATTTTCTCACAGACAAAGTCTCAACAAGAGTTAAAGATTTACCATTTATCAGATTCCAGAAGATCTGGAAGGACTATGTCATATACCTGGAAAATAGTGAACTAATGACCAATAGACTTTTGCAAGAATAATCTATAAAATTGAAGTTTGAAACAATAGCAATAATAATTTCAAAGATTAAGTTTCACCTTAGTAACTCCGGAAAAAGATTGGAGATGCTTGCGTTAAGTCGGGGAAGTCTTTGTTAAGCCTTATACTCTCTTTATTGCCCTTTTCAATTTTTCAATTCTTTTTTCTTTCTCTCTCTCTCTCTTCTTTCTTTCTTTCTCTCTCTTTTTTCTTTTCCCTGTTTTTGGCTTTCTCCCCTTTTTTCTCTTTTTCTTTTTTCTATTTATTTTCTTTCAAAAACATGTTAGTATTTGGTGATTAATAAGTTGTCTATTGTGTATTTCAAATTTTAAACCAATAATTATCTATTATGTAACTTGAATTTGAAACTAATTAAAAAATACTCATGAGAATATCCTGGGCACAGTGTAACCAGACCAGAGGTTAGTCCAGAAAAACTGAACACTGACTGCAAGGTGGGAAGTCCTAATATAGGAAAATTTAGCCCTCTAGCTATGGCCCATTCTAGCTAGGGCCCCCACAGCGGCTGCACACCGGCATATAAGATGCCGGTGTGGCCCTGTGGCAGTTCGCAAGCTGAGGTGCAAGCAGCCCCAGAATGGCTGCATGAGAGGGCCAACCTGATGTGCATCACTGAGACCCAAGGTTACTGAGTGCGGCACCAGTCTAGACTGGTAGAATAGGTGAGGGAGTAGCTGTGGTCCCGAGAGATTCCATCACCCTCACCAGATGACCCTCCTGCCCTGTGTCTAGTGTGAATAGTTTGTTCATGGTGCTTGGACAGAGAGACAAGTTGGGACTGCTGCTGGTGTACCACTCATGCCACTGTCCAGCTACCTCCCTGCCTGAGCTGGTGGAGGCAGTCTAAGATGTGGTGTTGGAGGCTCCCCATACAGTGGTTCTGGAAGATTTCATTCTCCATGTTGGGGATGTCTCTGATGGTCCAGCTTGGGACTTTATAACTGCCATGGCAACCATGGGGATGTCTCAGTTTGTTTCTGGCTCAACACCAGTTGGACATGCTCTTGTGACCTGGTCTTTGCAACAGGGAGGGTTGGAGCTGATCCATTGGTTGGAGGACTCCTTGACATGGACAGATCATTACGTGGTCAAGTTTGAGCTTCAGATGTCACTTCCCCACTGCAGGGGTGGGGACTGATTAAGATGCCCTGCCCCTAGAGGAGGGTGGAATCCCAAGGATTCCTGAGAACTCTGGAGGATTTTCCTGGTGACATGATCCTCTTTGGACCGTATGATGCTGGGCAATTATCACCCAGTGCCTACATCCCATTTTTGGGCAAGGTCCTGGAGACTGTGGTGGCAGCTCAACTGCAGACTTACTTGGAAGAAATTGATTTTGGGGACCTGTGTTATTCTGCTTTTAGGCAAGGTTACAGCACGGAAATGGCCGTGGTTGCCCTGACAGAGGACCTTTATCAGGAGAGAGTCAGAGGGAATACTACCCTGATTATTCTTCTTGGTCTCTCAGCAGCTTTTGAATCAGGAAATGGGGTTGGGGAGTACTGTGCTACAGTGGTTCTCCTCCTACCTTTGGGATCAGTTCCAGAAGATAACGTTGGGGGGACTGGTGCTCACATTGGGGTTCCCAGACTCAATCCTGTCTCCTACGCTATTCAACATCTATATGAAGCATCTGGTGAAGTCATCAGGGGGTATGGAGTCAAGTGTCATCAACAAGTGGATGATATCCAGCTCTCTCTCCATTTCATCAGCGTTAGGAGAGGCCCTCTATGTGCTGGACTACTGTCTGGGAGCAATTAATAGGCTGGATGAAGACCAACAAACTGAGGTTAAATACAGATAAGAGGAGGCTCTCTGTGTTCCAGGTTTCTGGGCCATAAGATCACAGGGCACCCAGTTCTGGACAAGGTTGTATTACCCCAGAAGAACAAGGTGCAAGAGTGTTCCTGGATTAATTGCTGTTCTTTGAGCTTCAGGTGACAGCAGTGGCTGCAAGGGCCTTCCAGCAGCTCCATCTTGTTCACAAGCTCCATCCATTTTTTTGCAAAAGGGACCCTGGCCACAGTCACATGCTCTGATAACCTCCTTATTGGATTATTGTAATGCACTCCATGTGAGACCGCCCTTGAAGATGGTTTGGAAGATAGAGTTGGTGTAGTATGCTGCAGTTAACTGGTACATCTGGCCGGTCCATATCATGTCAGTCCTTAAGAACTGTACTGGCTCCCAATTCACTCCTGGGCCCAAGTCAAGGTGCTGACATTTATTTACAAAGCCATAAACAGCTTGGGCCCTGCTGCCTTCCTGAAGGAGTGCCTGTGTCTGTATGTACCTGCCTGGGCACTGAGATCATAGGAGGAGGCGTTCTTGGTGGTACCTCCCCGCACTGAGGGGATGGAACACATGAAAGACCTTTTCCCATGATTGCCCCAGGCTCTGGAATAGTCTCCCCTTGGAGAATCGTAATGTGTCTAAACCCTTTATGGTTTTAGGCACATGGTGAAGAGCTTCCTCTTCACCCAGGCATTTGGTTAGCCTACCTGGAAACCACCTCTACAGCTGCTGGTCTGGGGGCGTAGGGGTTATTTTAACATGTTATAGATGCCTCTGAGCCAGTGCTAGAAGACTCTGGGCTATGATGGAATAGTTAAAGTGCTTGGTAATAAATAATTTTGATATAGTGGTTGACATGGTGGAATGGGTGGAATGGGTGAAATCTATGGGATAAAGTTAACCCTGAATATAAACTGTACAGGCGAGGTAGGGAGTGATGTAGCTGGGGAAAGTGTTGCATTGCATACCAAAAAGGACATAGAATCAAATAAGCTAGAAAACATGAAAAACAGAAAAAATATGGGTGGAGATGACAGGAAAAGTTGAAGGCAGCAGGAAAAGAGAAAGTCAACAGAAGATGGATTGACTCTACAAAGGAAGCCAGGGTCCTCAGTTTGCAAGATGGTTAAGGGTAGGGCATTTTGGAGGACACTGATTCATAGGGTCACCATGAGATGGAAGTGACACATAGTTTATTTTGCAGATCGCAATTCAAAGGGTGCTGCTCCCTTCTTGGATTGAACTGGCAGCCTGCCTGAAGTAACTTTCGGGACAGTGAAGAGTGAAAAAACCACAGCCCCAGCTACAACAGCCTTGTCCCTGGGGCAACTGAACGGGAAACTCCCTTCAGTTCGCCGCCTCTTCAGGGCTGCCTGCCAGGAGGGTGGAGGAAGGCTGCAGCCCAGCCCTGTTCCCCCGCACATGCATCCTTGCCCCTCCCAGCTCCGCTCATGCAGCCAGATTTGAGCTGAGGCTGCCTGCGAAAGGTGGAGTTTGTCTGTCTTTCTTTCCTTTCCGGGACGGGAGTCGGCTCAGCTGCCAGGCGGATTAGAGGCTCAATCCCTTTTTGTTGATTTGGAAGATAGAGTTGCTGGAGTACTCCCAGATCTTGCACCCGGTCCTTCTGGGGTAATACAACCCTATCCAGACTTCTCTACTGCTGCTCCGCCGGGAGTGGGGGTGGTGTCAGTATCTTCACCAGAACTTTTGCCAACATGAATGTGGAGAATCAGGATGTGCTGCTCGAGGTGGAACAAGAAAGGGAAGACGACGAAGGGGAGGGAGACGAAGAGGATGGGGAACTTGGTGAGTACGCAGCGGGGACAGAAGGCGTGAAATGTGCGCGATAGATGCATGCCCAGGCAAAGGAGCGGGCTGGAGTTGAGACCGCGCGGCCGGATTGCAGGCTGGCTTTGCGCCGTGCTCTGAAAAGTCCCCTGGGCTGCAGAAAACGAGAGGGTTTGTGCGGCTTCAGGCTCTGCCTTTTGATTAACTTCCCTTTTCGACTCTTTCGCCCGTCGTAAACTGGCAAGTTTTACTTTGCACCGAAGTTTTGGGTGCCTCCTCACGCACTGTGCCTGGAAGGTTCTTTAACACTTCAGGAGCCCCAGTATTGCCTTTCCTAGATACAAAACGCTGCCGCGAGTGGAATCCGCTAAGGAGGGGGAAATTGTCGAGTTGCTTCTCTGCTTCGGAAAAAAAATATGGTTAGATCTTGGGAGTTGGAAACACCAGTGATCTGTTCCCTTTCTTAACTGAAAAAGGAAACCAGTATTTTAAAACGCTTGAATATTAGTGAATGGGGGCAATTCAGGAAAAGGTTACTCAAAGTTTCACTCAGTGGGGCTTAGTGGCAAGTCCTCCTTTGTTGTTTTCAGGAAATAAATAAAATTGGCCAGTGGGATGCTTACTACTTACAACTGGTCTGTAAGAAAAATAGTAGAACAAAACAATAGGTCTCGTGATGCAGAAAAAGTGTGTAATAACTGACAGCTAGAGAGTTTGCTAGTGATGGATCTAATGTTCTGCAGTATAGCCGACAAGAAGACTATTTGTTTTCAACCTTTGGAAATTAAGTGCTGCTGCAGAGGCACAGCCAAGCTTTGCATGCAGTACCCTGTGTTCAATCTCTGGCAATCAGGTGCCTGAGATCTTGGAGAGTTGCTGCCATTCAGAGAATGTGAAACAGACTTTGCAATAAATGGGGAGGGGGAGTTTTGCAGCAGCTGGGGATGGCAGTGCAACCACACCACCTCCAAAGAGGCGTGGGGAAGATGCAAAACTGCAGAACACCTGAAAACTCACCTTTGATTTTCAATGGCATGCACCTGCTGTTTTGATGGCATATGTCTCTGGCAGGTGTAGGGAGCATTCCCAAGTTGCAAACTCTTTGGAAGTTGACTAAAGTTGGCCCTGCCCTTGGAACACCCCTGGACTGGTACCTACACCAGGGGCCTGATCACACCAGCTGCACAGGACCCTCGTCCCATGGATTGCACTCTAAACTAGATGGACAAAGTACTAACTCTGTATAAAATTGCATATGTCTTCAAAGCATAATGGATGACTTGGATCTCACTGATGACATCAACCTTGAGAAGAAGGAACCTTGTGTTCCCATTTTTGCTGTTTTAGGCCCTTTCTGCGCGGGTCAAATACAGCGTCCCTGGGAGACCGTTCGCATGGCTGGCAGCAAATGGCAGTGGCTGGAAGGCGCCATTCCCCCCCCCCCTTTCCCGAACACTGTACCGTCCCTCCAGCCTTCCGGTGTGTCACACAGGCCAGGGGACACGCCCCCCCGCCCTGCGACTCCAGAGCTGTCGCGCAAGGCAGGGCAGCGCGTCCCCTGGCCTGTGCGACACACCAGAAGGCCAGAGGGATGGTACAGCATTCAGGGGACGGCGCAGCCTCTGTGCAGGCTGCGCCATCTTCCCCACCCCTACCAGGATCGTCCGTTCGGACGGTCCCGGGGTGTGTGTTGGTGTCGTTTATGTTGACGCACCCCCGCAGCGTGGCCATGCGGAAACATAGATAGCTAAAGAAGTTTTGAAGGCCAGAGAGAGAGAGAGAAAGAGTGAGAGAGATATATGATAAATAAGGGGGGGATCATGTTTGTGAGAAAGTCTAGGGCTCATTCCACACATGCAGAATAATGCACTTTCAAACTGCTTTCAGCGCTCTTTGAAGCTGTGCGGAATAGCAAAATCCACTTGCAAACAGTTGTGAAAGTGGTTTGAAAATGCATTATTTTGAGTGTGCGGAAGGGGCCTAGCAGACTTTCTAAACTGTCTATCTGGGCAGAAACAGAGGATATTTTTTATAATTAGTTCACATAAACATTGCACACACACACATACATATAATTGTTTTATATGTGAATATATATATACACTTCTATCCACTTGTTTTTTGTGTTACTGTGCTGCAGTGGTTAGACTGATGTGCTGAGGACCTAACAACACACAATATTCAGGAAGAGTCCAGATCTGCCATGAGGACTGCCAGTCAGGCAAGCAGTGCAGGCTCCACACTGGGAACTTGATTCCCAGGTGCATGACCCCAATTCAGATCAGAACTGTAGTATTGTCAAAGGCTTTCACAGCCGAATTCAATTGGTTGTGGTGGGTTTTCTGGGCTGTGTGGCCATGGTCTGGAGGATCTTGTTCCTAACGTTTTGCCTGCATCTGTAGCTGGCACCTTCAGAGGGTATCACAGAGGGAAGTCTGCTACACTGTGTAACAGACTTCCCTCTGTGATATACCTCTGAAGATGCCAGCCACAGATGCAGGCGAAATGTCAGGAACAAGATCCACCAGACCACAACCATATAGCCTGGAAAACCCGCCACAACCAGGACTGTAGTGTTACGGGTAAAAGAGCCTATGCCTTCCATCCTGCACCATTTTTCCAGTCTGGATTGGAAATGGAGTGGTGTTATTTGCCTCATTAGGGAAATCTTCATGTACCCCAACAATACATGTGGACCACCCAATAGGCCCTTCCTTGCAGCCATTTCATGTGGGAAAATGCATGGATGGAAAAGCTTAGGTTCCTCTTCCTGATGCATGAGGGTCCAGAGCCAAGTTGGATATTGCAAACCTGGGAGTTAAGGTCCCAGAAGACAACTTGCAGATGCACCTCTGGGTATGATTTTTTTTTTTTTTTGGGGGGGGGGGGGACATAATACATAGTTAAGCTCTTGTGATATTGTGGAAACTTGGGTTCAAGTCACCACTTTTCTTTAATGCTCACAAGGTAATGTTGGGCAAATCATTTTATGTTTACTTTCTTGGGGGAATAAAAAGTGTAATAAATAAAAATTATCTACTAAAACTACATAAAACTTTTATCTACCGTACCACAATCCTACTCCACCTACCTTCATAAGTAAATAATTGATCAATAAGAAAGGACTTACCTCAGAATCTCAGAGAATGGAAAGAGTTATTGGGGGGGGGGGGGGGATCCTGAACAGATACTGGATCCAGACTATATACAGGAGAAATATCAGCAAGAATTTAACATCCCAGGTACTCAGTCACTCAGACACCTGGAAATTTGAGGCTGACATCTAGAAATCTGAAATATTTGGACAGCCCCATGCAAATACTTGATGCTGCATCACAAGTTGAAATATTTTCCATCCCTACCTGTACATTTAATTTTGAAATTTGTCAAGTTATTTGTACGAATTGTTTACAAAAAATCTTTTCCTTTCACTTTGCAAACTGTATCTGACAATGATTTCTTATAAATTACAGAGTAGACTTGCCTATGCAATCATGAAGCCTTTTACTGTCTGCCTAAGTTGTTAACGGAATACAGCAGAGGCAACAGACAGCTGATACATGTAATATTTGTCAGTGATGCATGCAGGCACAGGAGACTGCATATTAGGAACTGTTCTGATTCATCAAAGTGATAATAGTGAATGATTTTCCATCTTTGTTTCCAAATTCCAGCTGTAATAAGGTCGAATTCAATAGCGGTATAGATGTGTCTGTTGACATTTACAATATGCATGGATCAAATGCCTACATTGGAACAGAGACACCCAATTTGTATACATAACAGTTATTTGCTCTTGTAGTTTATTTGCACTAAATGTTTTGGCAAGTGTCAACACAGAGAGGATATGCTAGAAAAGCTAATTTGAACACCATTTCATATGGTTGGTTTAAAGTAGAAATGCAGTTCCAGAGTGTTCAGTATTATAACGTATTCAACATCACCCTGTCAGATTCTCACACCATAGATCAGTGGTGGCGAACCTTTGGCACTCCAGATGTTATGGACCACAATTCCCATCAACCCCTTCCAGCATGGCCAATTGGCCATGCTGGAAGTGGCTGATGGTAATTGTAGTCCATAACATCTGGAGTGCCAAAGGTTCGCCACCACGGCCATAGATCCTTGGCATGGCACAGTTGAAGACACAGGCAAGACAACCTGGTTTACAGGAGTCTTCAAGCGCATGGAAACCCCTGTTACATTTTCCTTGAATAACTGTAATCACCTGTTTGCTTATTGAACTTGTACATCTAATATAATTTTGCTCTCCCTGATTGTAGCTGCTCTGAACCTGCTTGGAGAGCGGGACATAAATCAAATGAATAGAAGTCAGTGAGAAGCAGCCAGGTTCAGCAGTCTTTGGATCAGATCATATAGAAAACATTGCATTTAAAAATACTGGGGAATATGAAAGAAAGAAAAACAAAAAATCTTGCAATAGTTTTCAAGAATTAAGTTTTGTTTCATTTCCCTCACTGTGGGCTGGGTCAGTGTTGTGGTTTTGTAATAATTGCACCTAGGACTGAATCTACATAGTTTGAAGTAATGAAAAACGTTTCCTGTGCCTAACTATTTCAACTCAAGAAAAGGCTTTCTATTTAAATCGATACAGCAGTATCAACATGAAGCAAGCAGTGCAAAGACAAATATTTCTGCCTTACAAGAAATTCCTGCAACATTTGGCAGGGGAAAGGCAGTACAGTATTGGAAACAGATAGTAATTTTGATAGTCCTGTCTTCCAGTCCTTCCCACCATCCCAGATACCGCCCAGGTACATTGTTCCTATGGTGTTCTTACAAAATGCTGAAGGGGAAGGACTGTTTACAGAAGTAAAGCAGGAGGATAAATTGTCCCTTTACATTGATTGTGGCAGCTTAACATTCCGCCACATGATTTGCTGTTCCTGCCACTGTGCGTAAAATCTGACTGTAAGTCAGTAACTTGCATGGTAAAATATCTACTTTTTGATGGATATGTAGCTGAGTGGGGGGGAAAGCCAGTGGGGTACAGTTTTTATGGTAATGGAAACCTCCGTTAAAATCCCCTCTCTGCAATGAAGCTTGCTCATGACCTACCAGTCATTCTCTTTCAGCCTAACCTATATCAGCGTCATAGTATGGATAAAATGATGGAGCCAAGCTTCATGTATGCTGTTTTCTGGGTGCATAAAAGGTGACAAATGGGAGACTGTATGCAATTTCTTTCTGTTCGATAGCTTGATAGCTCCTTGGCATTGTCAAGCATTCATTCTGTGGTAGGAAAAAGCAGATGTGTAGTTCTTACAATTACAGAGAAAACATGATGACAGTATATTCTAGGGAAAGGGTCTGTTAAACTTTTGGTGTCATTCTATTTATTTTAATTTCTGCATTTATAGACAAACTTTCTCAGTCAAGGCATATTACAAAATAGGGGGAAAGCAATTCAAACACGTAGCCTAAAATGTCCAATAAACAACATAGAACAGGGGTGGCCAACCTATGGCACTCCAGATGTTCATGGACTACAATTCCCATCAGCCCCTGCCAGCATGGCCAATTTATATAAATAAACAAGAAAATCTATATAAACTAATAAGAAAATACCAAAGAAGGCATGACATACCACAATGCAGGAAGTCAGTTACAAAGGAAGAATGCAAAGCAGTAAACATTCCAATAGACTGGCATTCCCATAGACTTTCAAAAGTGATCTCCTAAACTGTTATGTTATAGTATAATTCTGAAGCCTTCATAAAAAAAAATTACAAAACATTTCTCAGGTGGGGTTCCCCTTCCCTCACACGCAGGTAACTTTCACTCTCTGTGCCTCACCCACTACTACCACACAACACACATACTCTCATACACATCCAGCTCATCCTCACATACCTCACTCTGCCCTCCCTCACATCTAATCACCACTTACCCACTTCCTCACCCATATTCGCCACAGCTCTCTTTTACTAAAAGCGAGCTGGAGTTTGCCTTTTTCTTCTAAGACAATCCGCGGGGTGGGGGCGAACCAACACTACTGGCTTCGCTTCTTTTGCACGTGGCCCTTTACGAACCCAGGGAGCTGGCCTTGATCTGAGCGCCTCACCACCCTGCCTCTGCTGCCTGACTGGGAGAGCCTGCTTGCCCCAGTTCTGCCTTACCCAAGCCAGGACTGTGTGTGTCAACCAGCCTCATGGACAACGGGATTTGCACTCTGGACAGCCCCGTTGTGGAATGGAAAGGGTTACCTGATACTAAAAAAACAAGACACCACCATATAACAATGTGAACTGAAAAGGGAAAGAGAGATTCCATTTGACCACCCCAAAAAGCTATGCTGTGGATCATTGGACTTGCATGGACATCTGTGTGGGTTGCGGACTGTGATGAGAAGGACAATTGCCACAGCTACGCGTGGCTGGGCCCCGCTAGTTGTTAATATAAACAGAAAGAATTGCCCAAAGCTAGTCCGGTATCTGGAACTATTCCCATTACTTATTTTTACCTCGTTTCCTTAATCTTTTCCTTCTTTTTTTTAATCTACACAACAAATTCCAATTCTCCCTAAAAACACAGGAGCATTTTCAAGATAAATTCATTAAGATCTCTGAAGTACTCTGTTACTATAGCAGTTGGTGCCATGGAAAAATAAATTGTTCTAATTATTCAGATCATCTTTATTACTCTTTAATATTGGGCTGTCTTTAAATGGTTCCACTGCCAAATTTACATTTTGGAGTTTATCAAATAATTTAATTCTGCAGTCCTCAGACAATTTACCTCAGACTAGTATGAGTTACTGCTCTTTCTAGAAGTCGGTAATATTTTCTAGTCCTTTTATCCCATCTCAGGTTTTTATATATTACATTTTTGTCTCCCTTTTTATTTATATTTCTGTCCTGCCTTTCTACGTGTAGTTCCCAAAATGGATTATAATAAAAATAAATACAATTTAAAGAATGCCAACAATATTGTAATAAAACAACCAAGGAACCCATAAGAACTTTCAGGGGGGCATTCCCCCTGCCACCATTTCCTATTACTCTTCCCCAAAAGGTGCCACAGCCTCTCCCCTTTTCCTGCCATCTCTTCTCCTTCCTACCCACAGGGGCATAGCTCTCACGGGGACATGTGGGTCACATGTCCCTGGGCAGAGGACATTTAGTAACATGGGGCGGAAAATTGCCCCCACACCCCTCCTTCACTACCCCAGAAAATTCACCCAGTGACAACATCAGCAGCCCTGTGGCCAACCTGTAATGTAGCCTGGAGGAGGAGGAGCTGGACTGAAAGGGCTGCTTCACCAGGGCTGGCCGGGCAGCACCTCTCCTACTCCCACCTCATCCCTGATGCATGAGGGGAAGGCCAGCTGACCTTGACAGCAGAGATGCCCACCCAGGGGCTCTAGTAGGCTGGCCGTACCCAAGCAGTGTGGGCAGGAGGACTTGGCTAGGGCAGTCTCCCCCTGGCAGCTGGACTGCCTCACCCTGACCCAGTGGGGCCCTTGGGGAGATGCACCGCTGCCCACCATGGACCTGGTGGTCACTATGTGCCACTGCTGCAGTGCTGCTGAGGGGCCCGCGCAGCTCGCCTGGCAGCCTCGTCCTTCCACTGCGCTCCCCATGCTAGGCTGCTTTAAACATTCCCTGAAGGGCAGTACGGAGGGACGGGGCCTTCCTAGTAGGCATGCCCCTGGCCCAGCTGCCCAGAGGAGCCCTTCTGGGTGTCTGTCACCTGGCTGCCTGGCCCAGGCATGCAGGCAGTGTCGCATCTGGTGGAGCAGTGAGGGTGGAAGAGGGAGGGGTGCAGTGGGAGGACAGACCTCGCCCTGGGGGGTGGTGCTGCCACCGCCCATTGCACCGTTTGGTCCCCCCACTTCCCCTCTTAATTAAAACAAGCAACCTTCTCCCACTTTTCCCCCACAGCTGCATGGAGACTGACACCAATTACTGCTGAATTGCTACAGGAGATGGCTACAGGGGAAGGAGGGAGGCAGGTATCATGTGATCCGCTCTCCTGCACCTGCAAAGCGGCCAAATGTAGCCGAGCTCTTGCCTTAATCACAGCTCCCAGCACCAGAGGGGGAGCCAGAGTGGGGCTTGCCTGGGCAATCAGGGCTGCCTCCGGGGAAGCATGCAAAGCAGTGTGAGGGCATGGGGGGTATGACTAGGTGGGCTGGCTTTGGGTGGAGGCAAGAAGTACAGAGAAAAGCTGTGCCCACTGGCAAATCTGCCCCTGTGGTGACAAAGCAAGATTTAAATTGTGCTATCAGTGGTTTTGCTTGCTACAGAGAGAGTAACAAGTGAAAGTGGTGCTCCAGAAAATACGTCCATACAAGAAATCTTGCTGCAGTGAACTTTGTGCGTAATTGGCCACTGGGTACCTCAGAGAGCCTTAAACATGCTTAGGCCCTTATATTAAGTTTGAACCCAGAAGAACTTACCTTGCAAAATGGTCATACCTTGCAGAATGTTTCCTCTGGTGAGAAACTACAGACTTCCAACAATATTATGTTGTATCTATTTTCTTTCATTAGGATACTCACAGTTTCAACTTAAGAAGTGTTACATTCTTTTAAATCCTAAGATTTTTTAGTGTGTTTATTCTAGAATAGTCTCTTTTACTCCAGTAGGAGTTATTTCAGAAGAAAGATATTTGGTCTAAAGTGTTTTACAGAAAGATAAGTGCTATGCATCTCAACAAAAATAACAGTAACTTTTAAGCATCTTGCCCTCAAGAAAGCTATTGCTATTTCTTGCTCTGCCATACAACTTATAATTGTGAACAATTTTTTCTTATCTGCATTCAATTTTGAGCTTGGACATAACAAGCTAATATTGCATCTGGCCTTTTTACAATGTCAGGATCTTTTTCAATTTCATTTTCATACTGAGATGTTTCTCATCTGTGCATTATGGATATACTTTAGGCTCTGGTTCTCCAAAATACCCATTCCATCTCAGTAATGTCACTTTTTTTCGTCAGACCTGTCTTTCTGTTTAGTAACCAGTTACATATTAATCTGGAACATCTCAGTCTTCTGTTGTCTTGAGCAGCAGTGCAGTATGAATTTATGAGAATAAATGCAGATTGGCAAGAGGGTAATTTAGTTACTGCTGAAGCAAAACATATTAAACAGAACATATGCACAGGCTCAAGGGTTAATAGGCGTCTCCCTCTTCTGCAATATTGTAGTGTTAGGTCCAAGCTAGAATGCTAATTGGAGTGACTTGTTGGCACACAAAGGAAAGGAAAGAGCCAAGAAAGCAAACAGAAGAAAATCCATCTGCTGTGCACTTTTTAAGAAGTACAGTAGTGATTTCTTTATGTTTAACATTTACTGTTTGCTCAGGGTGATTTGTCACATGCAGTGCAGATATAAGACCACAGGAAAGAATGCTTGCATCACAGAGAAACAGCCAGAAGTCATTTCCAAGACTCTTGTGGAACTTTTCTCCACCCATTGTAATAATGTAAATCATTATTTTGTGTCCTGTAGGACATAAAATAGTGGGTGCAACTTTACAAAAAGGGAAGTCTTGCTAATAGACATCTGGGCCAATAAAATGATCTTTTTACGAAGATCAGTGTTTAACAGTGCAGGCAGAAGCAGTGCTTAAATACCATTTTCTGATGTGAACAGAGAATTGGAGGGGAGTAGGGGAAAGGGACACAGCAGGCTCTAGGACCTGGAGGAGCATTCAGCATAAAGAAGATCCAGGAAGATGTGGCAAATTAATTCACACATCTCATTAGATTTTTATGTTGAAAGGAATATAAGAAATCTAACTCAGCATTCTGTCTCCATCAGTGGTCAGCCCAGTGCCAGAATTAACCATATTCCATTGTTTGTCCTTGCAGTCTGGTATCCAGAGGAATACTGTTTCTAAAAATGAAGGTTTCATTTTGCACTTACAAACTAATTACAATGAATGAATGAAAATTTTATGTCACTTTCTGTTCCAGTGAACAATGTCCTTTACTGTGCATAAAAGCAAATAGTTTAAATTATAAAACTGTAAGCAATGCAATTAAAAGCAGCAAAATAAAGGCAACAATATAACCTAAAAGCAATGAAAGCAGTGAACATTAATATAATTGTCCCACTAAATTTTAAAAAAACCCTTCACTATCAAAGGCTTGAGCAGAGCCAGTGTGGTGTAGTTGACTCTTATCTGGTAAACTGGATGTTTTCCCTGCTTCTACACATGAAGCCTGCTGGGTGACCTGGGGCTAATCACAATTCTCTCAGAACGCTCCCCACCTACCTTGCAAGGTGTCTGTTGTGCGGAGAGGAAAGCAAGATGTTTATAAGCTGCTTTGAGATTCCTTACAGGAAAGAAAGGCAGGTTATAAATCCAAACTTTTCCTCCTCCTCTTCTTTGTGACAATACAGATTTTGCCCAGTGCCTCAGTGATAACAAAAGATGATCGTAGGCAAATATTCTTTGGGTTGGAAAATGTCTTCATCTGGTTGATGCCCATGACTTCAAAGACAGAGAAAATAGGCCTCTAACGATGATGATCTCAACTGATGAGCAGTCTCATGGACAAGGCTATTCATATATTCCAGGGCTTTAAAAGTTAACACCAGTCAAGTTATCAGCTAAAGATGGCATGAAGAACTGGATTTATGCACAAATTAAGTAAATTACAGTTTAGAGCCTCAGATTGTTAAGGGGTTCTAAAAACAAAGATAAACCACTAAAATAAATGAATATAATTAATTAATAAAATTGCCATATCATCTTGCTCTAATGTTAATTTGCTGTTTTAATGGGGTTTTAATGTAATTGTTGTTTTATTGTGCTGTTCACCGCCCAGAGCCCTTCGGGGGAGGGGCGGTATATAAACTCAATTATAAATAAATAAAAATAAATAATGCTTCTTAAATTTAGGACCTGGAAATGTATTAATGGGGCCCTAATGACATGGAATCGTAGAGTCTCTAGCTGTTTCCAATCAAAAAGAAGCTCCAGTTTTTCAACAACCATGTTGAGTAAAAGTGCTGTTTTAAGTTCTTTGAGCAATTCATATAGCCTTCTCCTCCCCTTCATCTTCCACACTAATCTACATGTATTCAACAGAACATATCTAAAGAAACAAAGCATGAAAATTACAGGACTGAGACTGGGAACTCTGCAGCTCTTCTGACTTGAGGCTTTTATAGCTTCCTTCTTGCTACAGCCCCATCCCTGAGCCTGCCCCTTTGGCTATGCCCTTCCTGAAAAAAGGCTGTTCCTGGAAAAGGCTGTTCCTGATGCTGGGCTGCTGGGCTTTCCAAGTCCTGCAGAATAATATCATCTGACCCAACTGAGAATGGGGACTTCTCATAGAACATCATTAAAAGTCCTGATATCACCAGATTTACTATGTAAAGATCAATCCCCTCATCTCACTCATTGCTATTTAGCCTACTAACTAGGTAATTTTAAGGTTAGAATTAGAGATTTAAGGTCAGAGTTATTTTTCGAAATTTTAAAGCTATAGTTATTTTAAGATAAGTAATTTTATGGCTAGAATTATTTTAAGATATTCTAAGATGCTACAAGACTACTTTGTAGTACACAATGGTGACCTGACATGTGTTACGAAAATCTGGATTAGGGAGGGCAAAAGAGTCTTCTTGAGATAACTTGCCCTGCCAGGTTTCTCAGTCCTACACCATTCTTGGACAAAGGGCTGGGAGGGCAGGTGGTGATATTTATCCAGGAGGCTATCCAGGAGATAAACACAATTCAGCATGTGCTTTTGTGCTGAGGCTTGTATGCAAACATTTGGGAAATTTTTAATTCATCCTGTGACAAACTCATACAGCAATTTATCTGATGAGAGAAAAATCCATTTACTAGCTGATTTTAACCCCCTTGTTACTGAAACAGTTGCTAGATGTCTCTCCTTAGCTTGCATTTAATTCTTTTATGCCAATAAAATAACATAAAGTGCAGAACAAGATATATTATCTATATTGTTTTTCAACACAGTATTAACATGCTCCAAGAAATGGCAGGAAACATGTGGACATTGCATGTTGCCTTTCTGTACATTACATTAGCGGTAGGATGCTCCTTTCTTTTTAGCATTATCATTTTTTCTAATAAAGCGTAAATGAAAAAGGACACCTTGGGATTCAGCCACTCTGATTTGCAGAGATATTTGAAAACAGAGCAAGTAAACAGATGCCAAATATGAAGTTTCTACTACCAGCACAGGACACATAGTATTCTTTGTTTTCTTCTGCTGCTTCCTTGTAGATTGAGGGGTTGAGATGTCTGTTTCTAATTAGGAAAACATGCAGTGCTGAGTGAACCAGCACAAATGGGACTAATTTTATTGTGAGAAAGCTATGTATAGAGCTAAAATGTACTTGGCACTGTGAACTATGTATTTAAAAGTGGGATTAAAGGTTTTCTTTAAATCCACAGAGTATGAAGCTGCAGTGGATATATGTAATTTAACAAGCGATGGGTTTAACAGTGTATGAACCCAAGCAAGATACAGGGTTTGTGATGGAGTTTCTGATTATTGATTCTCTTGTATTTTGTGGCAGGCATACATAAAACCCAAGCAGAGGGAAATTTCCTCAAGACCAACTGCTAATTTCAAGCACTGTAGCACAGTCAAAGAAAAATTGTTTCCTCTGTTTTGAAATGTAGCAGTTTCCTCTGTGTTTATCCATTGGCAGGGAAACATCTATGACATGCCAATCTATATAACAGATACATTATTCAATGGATTCTTGCCCCATAACCATTTAAACAGATCTAAAATGTGAAATAGTTCCCATGGTAATTCCCCTGAGTCCATTTTCAGATGAAATCATTATTTTTGGCAGGTTTACTTTTCAAAATACAATACTATTTTTTAAAAGTGCTGTATATGGCATAAGGAAAATGCAGTTAATTGTTCCATATTTAAAGGTTGTCCATTGGGGCTCCAAGGTCCTGTTCATCAGTGTATGCTCCTCAAATCATGCCAATATTCCTTTCTCCAACCATATATACACATAGGCAAAGAGCCTTAAGTGTTCCTATCCAGTTTGAATTGATCTTGGAACTTACTTCAGAGACAGGATCTTTCTATCTTTTGGGGGGCAAGTGATTACTGTAATCCCACTACTTTAGGGTTTTTATAAATGCAGTTTTGACAGGAAATTAGCCCTCTGTGGTCAAATTTAGTGCAGCTGAGATCCACTACAAACTAAAAGCATCAGAGGAGATGAGAGAAGGGGAAAGAAGGAATGGAGCCCCATCATACATATTCAGTAGAGTCTTCGGTTTAGGAAGTCATGTAATCTGTCTTGCCGTTGCCATCTTCAGGTCCTCATTTGGACCAGTTTTCCCTGCTCACTGAGGCCAATGTTGACAGGTCCCTACCTGCTGTTAGATCTACTACCTGTCCTCCAGATCCATGCCCCGCCTGGTTAATTAAAGCATGCCAGGAGGAGTTACGACCCTACCTGTTGAATATCATCAACTGCTCCCTTGAGCAAGGAGTGTTTCCGGGTGGGTTTAAGGAGGCAGTGGTCCGCCCACTCTTGAAAAGACCATCATTAGATCCTAGTGATCTGGCCAATTACCACCTAGTCTCAAATCTTTCATTTCTGGGGAAGGTAATTGAGAATGTGGTGTTGGACCAGCTTCAGGGCTTCCTGGAGGACACATCAGCACTCGATCCCTTCCAGTCCGGTTTCCATGCTGGGCATGGGACAAAGACCATCCTCATCGCCATCACAGATATGCTCCACATGCAGCTTGACCGAGGCAGATCGGTGCTGCTGGTATTATTGGACCTTACTGCACTGTTTGCTGTGGTCGACCATGACCTTTTGACCCACTGCCTGGCCGTTTCCGGGGTGCGGGGCATTGTCCTTCAGTGGATTACCATGTTCCTCCAGGAGCGGAGTCAGCAAGTGTGGTGGGGGGATCAGGCTTCCCAAAGGTGCCCACTTCATTGCGGTGTGCCGCAAGGGGCCTTACTATCCCTGCTGTTATTTAACATCTATATGTGACCCCTTGCTCAGCTGGTGTGGAGTTTTGGGCTGACCCGTCATCAATATGCTGATGACACTCAGCTCATTCTGTTGATGGTGGGGGGGGGGGGGCGCTTCCCCTACAGCATTGTTGGAGGCGGTTGCTGGTTGGTTGAAGCAGAGCAGATTAAAACTTAATCCATCAAAGATAAAGATCCTCTGGGTGGGCCGTGGGGGGTGGGGAGTTGGTGTTTTTCAGCCACCGATGTTGGAAGGGGTCTGTTTGACACCAACCTCTTCGGCTCGCAACCTGGGGATCCACCTGGATTCATCTCTCTCAATGGAGACCCAGGTGGCACATGTTACCCGGGTTGTTTTCTTCCATCTTTGCCAGGCCCCCTACCTTTCCTAGGCTGACCTGGCCACAATGATCCATGCAACAGTCACCTCCAGGTTAGACTATTGTAACTCACTCTACTTGGCCTTTCCTTCCAGTTGATCCAGAAATTGAAGCTGGTTCAGCATGCAGTGGCTTGCCTCCTCGTGGGTGGCTCTGTTAAAGATCACATCTCCCCAGTGTTGCCCCACCTGCACTGGCTCCCAGTGGAATTCCGAATTGTCTTCAAGGTGTTGGTGTTGACCTTTAAGGTCCTTCATGGCTTGGGGCCCTCATACCTTCGAGACCGCCTTACCCCATATGTCCCGGCTCAACCTCTGCATTCAGCAGAGGTAAACTTACTGGTGGTTCCTCGCCCCTCCATGGTGTGGCTAGTCTCTACCCAGGTCAGGGCTTTTACGACCCTGGCCCCTGCCTGGTGAAACGCTTTTTCTCCAGCTGTTAAGGCCCTGCGGGACCTTGGGGAGTTCTGCAAGGTCTGCAAAACTGAGCTGTTCCACCGGGCCTTTGGAGAGGCTGGCCACGGATTATCCACCCCCTCATGATGCTCCCATATACCATCTAACCTCCGCAATTGCTGGTCTCCTCCCAGGAGTATTAGGATCGGGCACCATCAATAAACATGGACCGGTTATGTTGTTGCTACTGAATGTTAATGGATTTTAATGTATTATTTAATGTATTATATGATTATGTTGTTTATGCTACATTGTCTGTTGTTCTTGTTGGTTTGTTGTACACCACTCAGAGCCCTTTGGGGGTAGAGTAAATAAATAAGTAAACAAACAAACAAACAAATAAAATCATCATCCATGAATATATTATTTTATGGAAGGGTAACTAATTAACTGTGGCCATTTCCGCACGAAGGATGAAGCGGCCGGGTCGGCGTTTACGACGCCGACCCGACGACGCTGGGACCATCCGCATGGACGGTCCTGGAAACAGCCGGGCAGCCGGCGCTGCGGAGCGCCGGCGCCCGGCCAACTGTATCCCCAGGCCTCGGCGCGCCAGCCCGATTTGTGCCTGGGGACACGCCCCTCTGGCTCCCTGCGCTGCCTGCTCCAGCGGCGCGAGGGCAGGAAGACATGTCCCCAGGCCTCGGCGACACGCCCGAACCGGGACAAGGTAAACTGAGCTGGGGGATATGCATCGCGAAGCCGCTGCCGCTCGCTTAAGCGGCAGCGGCTGCCAGGCGGCGTTTCCCCAAAAAGAGCGCTTCCAAGCGCTCTGGGGAAACGCCGCTTACTGGCTGCACCGAAGCGGGCGGCCAGCGAGGGCAGCAGCGGCTTCTTGATGCAGCTGTGCCTAATGCGTTTCAGTATCGGCGGCCTGGAGACGGCGTTTTTACCATCTCCAGGCCGCCATTCATTGCCCGTGCGGAAACGGCCTAACTAACTTGTTGCTCCCATGGTATTATTTCATTTATTGTAACTGTAAGGAATATAGTTTTGGTTCCTAAATTACTGGTTGGGAGACAGTGGATGCATAATGTCACAGCAGGTCCATGGAAAGTCTATAATGTTGGTTGCTTCCACACAGTGGTAAAAAAATCCACTGTGATTGTGGAAGCCAACATGCAGAAATAGTGTCACTTGCAGACATTTCTGCCCTCACCCCTCTGCTGCATTGGCATAGAATTGCCAGCGGGTGATGATCATTCTAACTCTCTCCCCTCCCACAGCAGTCTGACAACCCCTCTTACCTGCTTCACAGCTAAGCCTTGGTATTCAAAGCACTGCAGCTCAGCTTTGGAAAAGCTTGTTAACAGGTGTATGTGCAGGTAGTAGCTTCCTGGACTGGCTGCATGGAGAGCATCCACATGGCTGCTCCACTTGTAGCCACCCTGTAGTTCTCCTCTGAGCCACAGCAATGGGAAATGGTTCTAGACTGTACTATTCCAAGGAGGAAAGTCCAGGAGACAGAACCCATTGTTTCTTTCTTTGTAAAGATTTGAGGGCATACATCAGTTCAAAATTCAACAATAAAATGCTCAAATGCAGTTTTCCATTTAAAAGAGCTTTGTAAAACTACTTCATCTGGGTTTATATAGAACAGTTATGAATAAAAATTTGCATAGCGTGTTTGTTAAGGGCTGTCATCCTCCAAGGCTTTGTAAGAGGTCTGTCAGCTATTTTATGGAAAAAAGCCAGCATTTTCAGTGGCTTCAAGAGATTCATGATGCAGCACATAGAGGCTGTTAATTGCTGTCTGAACTGAAAACAGTAAAAAAAAATTACGTTTTATTATAAAATAATAAGAAGTTTGGGGTACAGTTATACTTATTCACAAGTATAAATAGTCTTTGGTGATGCTGTTTCTACTGTTAATTCAAATGGTCCAAATGATTTTAACAAAGGTAGATTCCGCATGGGCCACATGTTCCTGATTTGGACTAGGACTCTGGTACACAGGGAGAAGGAGAACCCTAACCCTATCCATTATGGCATGCTGGCTCCCCAATAATCACCCAGAACAGCCTTTGCGGGGAAGCGGTGCCATGCAAGGGAGGGGAGGGAGGGGTGGCATGCAAGGGGAGGGGAGGGAGTAAGGGGTGGCATGCAAGGGAGGGAAGGAGAGGGGACCCAACATCTGAACCTTCCCCACCCTAGCGGAGGGAGGGGGAGGGGAGGGAGGGGTGGCATTCAAGGGAAGGGGAGGGAATGAGAGGTGGCATACAGTTACTCTATTTTTCATCATACTGAATTCTTCTGAAAACCTTTGCTGCTTGCAATGACTGTTACTAGTTGAGCAATGTGTTCCTCTTTTTCTGTATATGTTTAATGTTCCTTTAGTCTATGTTAATCTGGTCTGTCAGGTTCTTCAAGATTTTTTTAACAGATTGCTCACCACAAGAAAATGTGTTTTTACACAATACGTTGGTTGGTTTAAAAAGAATTTTTTTTCTGTTTGGCAACTGGTGTTCATTCTCTCCTCTCCTTCATGCTTAAAGTGTCACTTCATGACACTGCATTTTTGGTATTTGTATATTCTGAGGTTTGGCTCCTTGTGTCCATTTAGGACATCTTGGTTTCTGTTCAGCCTTGCCATAACAGCAGAGGGTAGCTCCCAGAGCTCTGTATGAGAATCTAAGGCCAATACAAGTTGGAAACAACATGGAACAATTGCCAGGTAAGCACAACAGGTAAAGGAATTATAAAAAAGTATTCAGAAGATGATCCAAGTTGGATTAACAGACCATTTTCTGTTGTTCAGCCACTGTGGAGTCATGACTGGAGGACCATTTGAAAACAGGAGATTCAATCATGAAGCTCACTGTTGTGAGCATAAAGTGCCTGTGGGAAGAACTGCCCTGAGCTCCTTCAAAGGAGGGCAAGATGAAAGCAGGCAGGCAGATTGATTGGCATGTGTTCTATTGGGCACATGTATTTCTGAAGTGATTGCCTTTGGCAGGAGAACAAGGTGGAAGAAAATTCCAGATAGACAGATAGTCTGATAGACATTAGTCCAGATAGACATTAGTCCAGATAGACATTAGTCTGTAGAAAAATAAACCAGGAGTCCTGTGGCATCTTAAAGACTGACAAAATTTATTCCAGCATAAACTGTTGTAAATCATAGTTCATCAGATGTATGATATGGAAGAGATTAATTATTTTTTAGTTTCTTATATGCAGCTCACTACTGTGCTGATGTAGAAGAGACTGACAAAATGTGCACGGAAATGGATATATGGCTCCAAATGATCAAAAAATTACTTCTATCAACCTGTTTATCACATATGATAGAATATGCAGCATTTTCCTTCCCTACCACTGTGGCTGGCATTTGGAGAACAACAGGGATGAGAGGGGAGGGTCAGTTGTTTTACTTTTCCAAGTTAAAAAAAACTGTTCTAATAGCCATGGAATGTTTAAAATACTATTAAATATTACTTCATGTTTGGGAACATTTGCTGTATTATATAAAAACAAACTAAAGACTGAACTATTTCAACATATTAACAATTCCCTTTCCTCAAAATATACTGTTGGGACAAAGCAATTTAAGAGGTGGGGCCTTTGGAAAAAAGTGGCAGAAAGAACAGACCCACTTTTCTTCCATCTGTTGCTTTTCCACTTCAGTTTCCTATCCCAAAGTGATAAACATGACAGGGTTGGGGAAATGGTTTTATGGGTGGTGGAATATTTGTGAATGGGAGAAAAGAGAAGCAGCTGCTCCATGCCATTTCTAAAAATATTTCCTTCCTGGAGTGATGTACCCTCAGAATTTGTGTAGACACATTGCAAATAACATGTACTTCTACCCTTAAACAACAACTTCATATTGTGTGATTTGCCATTATTTTTAACCTAGATCCTTCACAATAATGACCAAGCTTCTAGCTCTTTAATAAAGACAGAAGAACACATCTGTGTGAATTGAATATAATGCATTCCATTACATAAGTTGTCTTCCAAACTGCAAAGTCATGAAGAGTCTTAGAAATAATGAACAGTGTTTATGCATATGTCACATTTCTTTAACAGATTCCATGTTGCTGGTATATTAAGATGTTTCTGCCATCAATGTAAGAGGCCTACTGCTATAGATACCAAACATTTATTTGTGGAACTAAAGGAAGTAAAATGTCAATTATTAAGACCAGCCATACTTTGAGTGTATACCAGCTTCCCCAAACTTTTCAGCACTTTCTTTTAAAATGTTAGCAGTATAAAATGTATCAGTAATTCAAAGCAATAGTTTGATAGCACTAAAGGTAATTACAGCAGATATGTCATTGTGCTTTGAACATCCATTTGAAGATCCACTGACTGTATAATACAGTAAGTTCACTGAAGGATTTTTTTTCCCTGCATAATTTTAAAAAATAACATGGCTTTCAAAATGTTATAGTTTTAAAAGTCTTGCTGTAATTTTTCTTTATGATGCAACTCTTGTTTTAAGCACCAAGTAATTATACTCAGCTGGACCAACATTTCAAGTTATGATTCACATATTGTACCTGGATGTTGGAAGTAGGGATAAGTACAACGTTTAGCACCTCCTTTCTTAAAACACTTCCTTTCTATTCACACATCTTGGTTTAAGCAAAACAACTGTACTCATTGCAGCTGAGGAAAATACTGTACTTATTGCAGCCGAGTGTACATTGTTGGTTACGGTATTCTCCACCCTTAAAACTCCTTTCCCTTCCCAAATCAAAGATCTTAAGATGATTTATCACTGTCAGGGCCTTAAATAGGCCAACTCTCTGGGGTTTGAAGGTATTCATTTTTCACAAAATCTGGTTTGAGAGAAAGCAGTTTGTGTGGTCCTGTTGGCAGTGTTACAGAAGCAAGTTTTTGTTGTAGAAATGTATCCTAGCAGGTCCAGAGAAAGTGAATGTTGCCAACGGACGCTAGGAAGAAGGACCCACATGAGAAAAAAAATAAGCTTGGCAACAAGATTCTGAGTGGAAGTCCAATGAGACTTGTTTTCTCTGTAGCTTCCACTACTGCTTCTTGAGCCTTTCAACAACAAAGCAGTCACTGGAGCAAACACTGGAGTCTTCTTAAAAAGTTTCTCCTCTAGAGAGTCAGTGAGGTATAGTGGTGAATAGTGGTGGACTCCGATCTGGACAACTGGGTTTGATTCCCCACTTCTCCACATGAGCAATGAACTCTTTCCTGGAAAACTGGATTTGTTTCCTTGCTCCTATACATAAAGTCTGCTGGGTGATTTTGGGCTGGTCACAGTTCTCTCAGAACTCTCTCAGCCTCACTTTCCTTAAAAGGTGTTTATTGTGGGATAAGGAACAGAAGGAGTTTTCAAGCAACTTTGAGACTCCTTACGGGAGAGAAAGACGGAGTGTGAATCCAAATTCTTCTTCTTTTAGAATTATAGAGTTGGAAGGTACAATCCAGGCAGGGGCGTTCCTAGGCAAACTGGAGCCCGGGGACAAAACCTGAGTTTGGCGCCCCCCGCCGGCGAATGGGCGGCCACCCTCCCCCACCATGAACAAACAATGATTTTTTTTTGCACCAGCTCACAAAACACCTCCCACTCCCAGCAAAACATACATGGCTCTCTCCCCACCAACTCTTTTCCTAATTTCCTAATCACAACAACCCTATGAGGTAGGTTGTTAGCCTGAGAAACAACTCCAAGCCAGTGCAAGTGGGTATTAAGCATGTAAATCTCTCACAAATCACCCCCAGCAAAACATTTACCAAACAAATGTCAGCATCATCTCTCACAAAACACCTCCAGTGGAATCCACCCCCAAACACCATCACTTTCAATGGTGCTTAAACTAGGGAGCTCAGATTCTTCTTTTAAATCCACCTTAAAGGGCGAATCTGGGGTCCCCGGTTAAAACAAAATTGAAAGTGATGATGTTTGGGGGTGGATTCTCCCCTACCCTGAAACAGCATCACTTTTGAGGGTTGGAGATTCAGATGAAACAAATACCAGATTCAGCTGGAATCTGGGCAAATTTGGGCACATTTGGACAAAAAAAAAGTGTCCTGGATTATGTCCCGTCTAAATATGAACAAATGCTAATGCAATGTATTTGGGCTCTTTGGGGGGTATTTTATGTTTTTTGGTCTGTAGGGAGGGCATTTTGAAAGCTGGGGCAGCACCAAGGATTCCAGGCATCATCCAGAGATCAGCTCTGATGATACCACTCCAAGTTTAGTGATGTTTGGTCTGGGGGAAGCAAAGTTATGGACTTCCAAATGGAATGCCCCCCATCCCCATTGTTTTCAATGGGAGCTACCAGGAAATGGGGGGCTGCCCATTTGAGGGACCATAACTTTGGTCCCTCCTGAACCTAATCCCCACCAAACTTGGGTGGTACTCACAAAGAATAGTTGGGTCAGGATGGATACCCAGAAATTTTGGTGTCACTAGCTTTAAAAATACACCTCTTACAGGCACCCCAAGAAATTTGCCCAAGATTATATGTTTTGCAGTGACTTTGCTCCATTGTAGCCAATGGGGAATTTCTGAGGCAGGCTGCACATTTTGAAGATAGAGGCACCAGACTTTCATGGTGGCTCCAGGAAGCCCTCCTGGTAATAGCATCCAGGCTTAGAGACCTTTGCTTCTGAGGGTCCAATTTTATGGGCCCCCAAAAGGCTTATTTTGTTTCCACACTCCTGCCCATGAAGCCTGCGGGCTGAGTTCTCTCAGAACTCTCTCAACTCGCCCCCCACCACTCCAAAAGCAAAGCTCACCAAGCTTGGATGCTATTACCCAAGACCTCTTGGAACCACCTTGAAAGTCTGGTGTCTCTATCTTCAAAAATGTGCAGCCAGTGGTTACACACTCAGAAATTCCCCAGAATCTGCCAGGCTTTTCAGCAAGTTCTGTGGTGGGAAACATTTTTCCCAGCATAGACTTCAATGGGGCTTTCTGTTATGCCCAGCTGGCGCTGTGGTAGAGGTTTCAACAGGAGGCACTGTGGTAGTGGTCTTGCTGTGGGTAGGGGCACTTATTTCCTGCAGGGCTGCTGGTGTGAGTCTCCTGAAAGGAACCATCCAACTTTGCTAAGTTTGCCTGGGATGGCTGAATGGTGTGGGCATCAGGTTCACCTTCAACTTGGTGCCCACAGCATTTTCCTCTTCCACACACATTTTAGCAAATTTGATTGGTTCCAATTCTGCCCTATTCTGTATGACATTTTAATATACCGCATGCTTCCACCCAGGTGAACCTGTTTAAAATATAGAGGTGCCACCTCACTGGCTGCCCTGTTCATTAGTTTTTGGAAAATTTAACCATATTTCTGTCCTTCATAATCAATGAACAGAAACTTCACATTGAGTGTGTTCAAATATGATTGTATGGAAAGGTTCCCCATCTGAATGTTCCATGGATGCCTTCTAAATCTTTGAGTGATCAGAACAATTAGATCAGTGATAGTGACTTAGGAACCACATGTAGCTCTTTGACTTGCTGCCTGCTGAGATGGATGGCAGGTCACCACACAACCTGTGGCTGTTCTGAGCACCATCCTCCAGTGTGGTAACAGCACCATGTTCCAAAAAGATGGTAAAGGCCATTGGTCAGTAGGAGTTTGTGGTTGGCAGATGGGTCCCATCCTGAAACAGCTGCTTTCTGGGGGACTGAAGGATGAGCTGCAAGCCCAATGTTACACATAGAAGTATAGGGCCTGAAAAATTATGTAGATGCAGCTATGCTTACAGTTCCATATACAGCACTTGTACCTTTATTACTGTACATGTGTGTTGTGGGGTGGTGGACAGTAGTCATGTGGCTCTTTTGGGTTTTTATAAATGTGAATTTGCAAGCCGCTGAGTGAATACTACTGAGTAAAATATATGGTTCACTGAACAATAAAATAAGTTATAAAAATAAGTCTTTCCCAAATATCCAGTTTTTCTAATGTACTATGTCAGCAATTGAGCAGTGAAGTTGGAAAATACATAGTACAGCAGCCTTTTGAACCTAAGCTGGTCTGGATATGATCCACGCCTCAGTAACAGGCCTCCTGGAAAACCTATACTGCCTTCCGTTTCATGGTGGAAGAGAAACAGAATAAGAACATGATACCTCTGCCAGTGTAGTGCCGCAATAGGTAATGTGACACCAGTACTGTCAGCAGATGAACAGTCACAGGGCTTTAGGTCATAAATGTGTGTTATTATTTCTGCATAGAATTTTTAACCACAAAGTCAAATTGCAACATTACAGCAGGGTCATAAACAAGAGGAGGATTTCTTCCTCAGATGAAGAAAGGGTGATGGCTGTAATCACTAACTCGAACATCTCATTTGTGCTTTTTTTAGTATTAGAAGAAGTGCAGCAAACTATTTTCCCCAACTATGGAACAGCATCTAACCAGCAAATTCTTCATACACCGGAATGGGTAGGTAGTATTTCCCCTGATAGTATCTTTGCTTTCCTATAAAATTCAGCATGCTGGTCCTGAGCCCACTGCATGCTGTAATGCACACGCAGAGATCTTGAATCAGTATAGAAACTGTTCCTTCTATTGAAATGTACTGATAAGTCTTTATAGGCAGCAAGCATCACATCTTGTACGTCCTATTGGAGTGGAAGATTAGTAGTGGATCCCTTTTTTGCAAATGAAATTTGTACCATTTCTCAGGAACAAAATAGATGTGTCATTCATTCATTCATTCATTCATTCATTCATTCATTCATTCATTCATTCATTCATTCATTCATTCACAGACCAGATTAACAAAATAGATATGTTGGCAAAAACTTGTGTGTTAGAATCACATTGCTACTCATTTCTGGTAAAGCAGGGTGGGTGGAGGAATTAAAACACAGCATGATTGGCCAAAAGTTGAGCTGCCAATATTTTCACCACTCCATAATGTGTCTTTCCAGATTGCTCTGCCCCATATATTTTTCTCCCAGTAGTTCTTCAAGATCTTATTTAACTCATTTTAGTGAAACTACCTAGCAAGAAACAGTTTGGGGAAAGAAGCAAATTAGTTTAGCACCCACTCCTGCCAGCACTATGTTTCTAATTTGTCTCATTCCCTTCACATTTTGGTTTCAGGTTGCATTCAGAAGTAAAGATAATTGCAGACAGATAAAAATATGCTTCAGATGCCATTTAGAAATTGAGACTGTGATCCACATCATTGATTCCATTAACCTTCAAACTGGACTGTTTTCTAACCATGTTTGTGTTTTTATTGACATGGCATATGGTCTTTGAACTTTTTAATGAAAAGTGGTGTATTATTTTAGCTAATAAATGAAATACATTTAAAGAACCACATCATAATTTATAAATTAGAATGCATACATCCTTATAAATTCTACGTTAGCATGCAAGAGTTGTTTGAAGAAAAATTACATATATTTGGCTAAAGATTGGCCTTTAGCTTCAACTGTATAACTCTGTTTACAACTGCTCTGTACATCCCCCACCCATACATCTCTGGAGTAAACTTCCCATCAAACAGTCTCTTTTAAAAATGTACTGAATATACAACACAAATCAATCAGATATTGGGCTGAGCTAAATTTGTGGCATTTGAAAATCCATGACTGTCATTTTAATCTTAATTATTTAAGATTATTAATGGCTGGTTAATTATTCAGGGTAACAGTAGCTAATATGGGTGCTTTATTCACAGATTACATGGCCTGTTTTCCTACAATACTCCAGCTGCTAATTAAATAATCCCCGCAAGAGCATAATCATATAAACATATAATACCGGGTAATTAGCAACTGGTGTAAATTACATTACATGTCAACAAGCCCTAATTGGGAAGGAAGTGGAAAGGGGAAGCAAAGAATAAAGTTTTGTCTATGATGAGACATAAACTAATTTGCTACCTCCAGTGTATATAAGAGAGTCATGACAAATCCTTAAATCACTACATTTCACCCTTCATTAATGCATTTTATAGAATTAGCCCAACCTTTCCCATAACTGACTGGATCAATTGCACTTACTGGGTTTAGTACTATGAAGCCAATGCAGATAGAAATATTGAAGACAATGGTGTCCTCAATCAGAATCTATTACTAGAATTTCAGCCTAAAACACTGAGTTCTTTTAAAACTTTGAAATTAAAAATGAAACATATTAATGAAATAGTCTTGCAAAGGGCAGAGAGAGAGAGATCACCTCCATCAACCTACTTGATACAGTTAGCCTCCTTTTCTCTTAGACTCCATCAGTGGCTATCCTGAAAAACAATACAGGACTTCTATTGGTCTTCCTAACCCAACTGCTGTCCACCTCTGCATTAGCAGGTAGCAACTCTGCAAAAAAAGTGGAGTAAAATATATTAAGGCCAGTTCCATGAACCTGAGTGTGTGTGTGTGTCAAGTTGCTTCCAGCTTATGTTGACCCCAGGAATTAATGACCTCCAAAATATCCTATCATTACCAATCTTGCTCAGGTCCTGCATGGTTTCCTTTATAGAGTCAATCCATCTCATGTTGGGTCTTCCTCTTCATCTACTGCCTTCAACTTTCCCTAGCATTATTGTCTTGACTTCTCACAATGTGAAAAAATACAATAGACTAAGTTTAGTCATTTTTGCTTCTAGGAAGAATTTTAGTCTTAATTTGTTCTAAAACCCCTTTGTCTTTTTGGTGATCCATGGTATCTGCAATAGTCTCCCACAAGGCCACATTTCAAAATGAATTTACTTTCCTTCTGTCATCTTTCTTCTTTGTCCAACTTCCATGTACATAGTATGAGGGGAATATTATAATATGAATTCTCTTGATCTTGGTCACCAGCAGCAAATACTTAACACATAAGGATATTTTGTTGTTTTTTCATGGCTGTCCTACCCAGTCTCAATCTCCTTTGATATCAGGCTTACATTCATCCTTTGGGTTGTAGATTGAGCCAATAAATATAAAATCTTTAACAATTTCAATTTTGACATTGTCCATGTTAAGGTTGTGTAATTTCCTAGTAGTAATTACATTGATGTTCAGCTTTGTTCCCACTTTGTTCAGCTTGAATCCCACTTTGGTAATTTTTGCTTTAACCTTCATCAGTAGTCATTTAAAGTCTTCACTATTTTCTGCCAGTAATGTGATTGTAACCTCAGCTTGTGGGTTCTGTGGGGCAGTACTTGGAAGGAGTTGCAAAGAACCAAATTTAAACAAAACAGTTTACTTCTCTTTACAAATAACATTAAACATCAACATTTAACATTTACAATTCAAGGTCCTGTTCAGGTTTGCATTTCAAGTCCTTATATTTACAGTCTACTGATATTGCCAAGTCCAATTCTTCTTTGCTGGTGGTTGGTTTTGAAGACTTCAAAGGCTTGGTGAACGGGATTCAAGATGATGAAGGTTCCCAGAAAACTCTCACCATTTACATACACAAAAGAAAACCCTGAAACAATAAACTCCAACATTTACAACATAGCAAAAACAACAACTACCTTCCCAGTAGTTCCCAACAATATTGCAATTACCTTAACAAGGTGTTAAGGGCTTATAGAAATCAAGGTCCGAGTCTGGTACCCTTGTCTTCTGCAAAGAGCTCTTTCAGCCTTTCTGCTGCTCTGAGTCTCCACCCCCTTACTGGGTCAACCCATTCTGGGCCAACCCATTCTGGGCATGGGGGTTACATGATGTCATCTGGACATCTCAAAATGTTAATATTCCTTCCACCAATTTTCTTTCCATCTTCATATAAACCTAATCCAGCTTTCCTTATATGTTCTGTATGTAGATTGAAGAGACAGGGAGATAAAATACATCTTGGTCTGACATCTTTGTCAATTTGAAAGCATAGTCTATCTTAACAGTAGCTTCTTGTCCAGAGTACACTCAGACCTTGTGCCATAGCTGTTTCTTTTAAAACCAACCATAACTTTTGCAGTCAAAAGCTTTGCTGTAATGCATGAAACACAGTCTGATTTTCTTCTGAAATTCTCTCATGTGTTCCAGTAACCTATGTAAATTTGCAGTAAGATCTCTGGTGCCTCTTCTTTTTCTGAATCCATTTTCAACATCTGGCATTTCTTGTTCCATATATGGTAACATAGTTGTAAAAAATTGAGAAATTAATATAATGGTCACATAGTTGCTGCAGTCTTTGATGTCTCCTGTCTGTAAACTATCGTTTTCTCTCCCATATTTGTTGAGATAATTCTTGTTAAGATTTTGATAGACTCTGTTTCTGTGGCTTGGAATAATTAATATTCCATCTGCTTCTGATGATTTGTTTCTCCCAGGTGCTCTCAATGCAGCTTTCACTTCACTTTCTAAAACTATAGGTTCTTCAAAAGATTCTTTTTTGAAGAAATATGCCATTCTTTCATCTATTCTATATTCTCTATATAGTTCATCAGTGCTTTGTTCCCATTTTTCCATTTTTCTCTATTTTGTCCTGTTTAGTTAATGAATTGCAAGAGTCATAATATATATTATGTTGCAAGAAGGAGAAGAGTGGGTGAGGCATGCTGTTTTGGGAAGAACAGAGTGTAGGGGGACAGAGTGGAAGAAATATTTGCAGAGTGAGCAACTGGTGCTAGAATACTAAAAACCATTTCCTGGGAATAAGCCCTATTTGTTTTTTAATTCATATTTCTGTGCAAACCTGCTCAAAATAGCCCTGACCTAATAAGGATCTTTGATCTCTGGATAGGAAACCTAATGCTTTGAATAAATTACACAAAGGAAGCTAGCTGCCAAACGGTTGTCGATCACAGAGGTTGATTTACGGGGTGGGGGGGGGACAGAGTTTACCTGAGAATCAAGGGGAGAGAACAAAGAGGATTCTGATCCAGGCTGGGCAAGAGAAAGCAACTCCTGATCCCAGGTCTGCAGCAAAGAACATGCTTGGAATAATGCTTTAGCTGAGAAATCTATGTATTAGAACATTTTCTTATTTTCTGTTTTTCAATAAAATCTTTGGAAAACTCAGCGATTTTTCAGTATCTGGAAAAAGAACCCAGGATTTATAAGACAGGCGGGCAGCACCCCAGCCCTGGTCTTGTGACAAGTCATTTAGGATGTGGAAAGAGCATAGATAGGGATGAAATGGAGTGACAAGGGGAAGATGGGACCAATACGGGAGGTGAAAGGGATTTCTCCCACTTGCAGAATTTAAGAGTCCAACCATGGGATCCTCTTGCTCAGCATTTTCTACTCTAACAGGCAGCAGCTTACAGGCTCTGAAGGCAGTGGTCATTCCGAGCAGCTGCTACTTAAGGTCCTTGTAACTATAGATGCCAGGGACAGAGACTTTACCTGGCACTTTCTACATGCAGCTTACCTCTTCCCCAGTTCCATGGGACATGGCCAGTAAGAGGCAGTTACACATATAGATGATTGATCTAAAACCCAGTTATACATATAGCCATTTGTTGGTGTAAATATAATCAAGTTCTTCAACAAATACTCCACCAGTATTTGTTCTCAAGATCTGTGATGACAGATTTATATAGTTGTTTAGTTAGTTGTTTGCAGTTAGTTGTTTGCAGTTTAGTTAGTTGTTTGCAATTAGTTGTTTGCAGTTCCATCCTATTTTGAGTTACACTCTTCTAAGTCAAATCAGTTCATTGAGTTTAGAAGAATATAAGTCATTTTAGTATTGCACTCTTATTCTGCTATGTGTAGTCTGTTTTTTCTTAAACATTTTACTAACGCCTTTTGTCCTGACCTTATCCACTATCTATATTTTTTTCATTAACTGTTCATTTTAGGTGGCTTGCTTGTGCTGAATTGGGCAGTCCCATGGAATTTATTCATGACAAACAAAAATTGATGGACTGAAATTATAATGTTGAATGTATTACGCTTTTTTTACAGGCAGAGTTTAATCAGAACCCTGAATCCCTGTACTTTAATGATGGCCAGAGAAGAATTGATTTTATTTTAGTGTATGAAGATGAGAGCAGAAAGGAAAATCGAAAGAGGAGCTTTAATAAAAAGCAAAAGGTATGAATTGCTTTCTGCTTTATGTGGCCATTGATCAAGGCTTTGCTTGGGGCATGTTTCCAAGCTTCTGCTTTCAATGCTTTTAAAAATGTCTCAGTCAAAATGTCTCAAAGTTTATTTTAAAAAAACTGTATAAGCTGAGTCATCATGTATATCATCTCAAACGCAGACAGGTCGATGTTCTCTTCCTTTGCTCGTTCATTTACTTGAAGGTAAAAGATATCTTACCTAGTCACTGTGTTCAAAGATACTTGGGGCTGGCATGCTTCGTTTCTTACAGGCTGTCTAGAGACAATTAAAGCTAAAGATAGTGACAGGAAGTTTTACATGTTGAAAGATCTGCAGAACTGTTTAAATCACAAAACTATTTCTGTTTCTTCTTCCTATTTTACTTTTCTGAGTACTTGAACTAATCTACATATTCAAAAGAATCACACGATACAGAATCACATGATAGTTGTAGTCCTGGAAACCAGACCTCTTCAGAATACACATTTAAATCTCTACCCCTTCCCCAAGCAAAACTTCTGCACATAGAAACTTTACATGGCAAAAAGGCTAGATTAGAACTTTTGTTTACAGCTGTATCCATTCAAAAATCCAAAAATATAGTCCCCAGTGACACATTACAGCATGTCAGCTTTTGAGTTCCCTAGAACTCAGACTAAATGTTTCAAAAGAAAAAAGGAGGAAAGCCAGTTTTTCCAGGTCATGAGTTTAATACCATGTCATGCTAAGCAAGTGGTGGACCTTCTGACAGATAAAGATCTAGAACTTGTCTCCCTAAATTGCTTGCTTTCCACAGGAAGAAAAGCTTTGGTAGGGGACTTATTCTTATAGATTTCCATGTGTGGGTTGTGGCCTTTGACATTTAGTTCTTTAAAAAAACATTATGTAAGCTTGCCATATTCTTTCATAACAGGGATTCTTGTGCCTTTACAAACTGTATCTTCCAGAGAAATTGAGTAGGAATAATATGCATTAAATTTGGCAATATTGTGGCTGAAAAGGCTATATTTTTCAAAGGTTTGGTCTGGTGCGCCAAGAAAAAGATGTTTTACCTGGCTCAGGTATGGACTTTCGGCGATTTGAAGGTCTGATTACCTGCCCGCAACAGGGAGGAATGTCATGTGAAAATTTGGGGGGTGATCCATCCAGCCGTTTCGGCATTTAGGGCATGACTAACAAAGTCACTGTTAGCTTTTTATATATATATATATATTTGCCTCATTTTCCCCTCACATGAACAAGTGAATCTGCCTTATACTGAATCAGACCTTGGTCCATCAAAGTCAGCATTGTCTATTCTGACTGGCAGCAGCTCTCCAGAGTCCCAGGGAGAGGACTTCTAGATAAGAATTCAATCAGGGGCCTTCTACAGGCCAAGCAAATGTTTTGCAACTGAACCATAGCTCCACCAAAGCTTGAAACATGAAGCTGCTCAGCCTCTTTCTGGCTGATTCCGCATGGGCCAAAAACAGCAGTGTGAAAACGGGATGAAAACAGTATAAAACCTTTTATACCTTTTAAAACCCTTTTACACCATTTTCACACCATTTTCACACTGCTGTTTTTGGCCCATGTGGAATCAGCCTCTGATTTCTTGGCTGTAGCCGCCCTCCCCCACTATCACCAAAGGCCACCCTTCCCCACTACAACCAAAGAACAATTGTTTGCACCAGGTCATCTCAAAGCCACCATCACATGTCTAAACTCATGAATCTGAACACAGCAATGGGCCATGGCACACAGCAGAATTAAAAAAAATTTGACAACATTTTCAAAATGCTTTCAAAATGTTTTACAATTGTTATAACACTTAAAAGTATTTTAAGTATCATACGACTTAAATGCTTTCAAAATGTTTTATTACTGCTGTGAATAATGTTTTATTACCCTCCACTCATTCATTTGCATTTCTCCCGAGCATTGCCAGAAATAGTAGCCAATTTGGATTCATATCAAACCTGCCCAAATAGACCACAGTACAAGCAAGCCTAAATTTCCATCTCTTCCTCTGAATGCCTATTTCACGCTTGCATCTACCAGGCACTGCAGATTAGTCCTCTAATTGCTAGAGCTCAAAGTAACCCCTCACAGAGAGAGAGGGGGGGGAGAGGGAGTGGGAATGGGAATGGGAGTGGAGTGGAGTGGAGGGAGGGTTTCAGATTTGCTAGACATTGGTGTATGTTAGGATTAATTGAGAAGTTCTTAATTAAAGTGTTGGTTTTTCTGGTGATTTTGTTGGTAGGGTCCTGTTTCACCAAAAAAGACAAATAAGTTGATTCTACCACCAGCATGGTATAGTGGCTAAAATGTCAGACTAGATCTGGGAAACCCAGGTTCACATCTGCACTTGCTGGGTGACCTTGGGCCAGTCACACACACTCAGCCCTGACCCTGGCTGTTAGGATTGAAGACCTCCAAGGAATACCAGGGGCATGATTCAGAGGCAAGCAGTGGCAAACCACCTCTGAATATCTATTGCTTTGAAAATCCTCTGGGATAGCCATATGTATGCTGTAACATGATGGGGGGGGGGGGGGGAGAATCAAATCAGGCCTCAACTATCCCTAGAAACTAAAATGACTAAACTGAAGTTACCATACTTTGATCATATTATGAGAAGACAAGACCCAATTGGAAAAAGATAATAATGCTAGGAAAAGCTGAAGGCAGCAAGGAAAGAGATGGGTTGATTAAATCAAGGAAGCCTTGACCCTCAGTCAGTGGGATAGCTAATGGGGGAGCAACCTTGAGCACATTTTTGAAAAGTTGGCACCATGCCACTGGCCCCTGCAATCTGGAAAACAGCAAAAATTCTCTCTGTTGCTTCCAGTTCAAGCCCCGCCCCTGCGGCCAGGCTCTTCCTTCACAGGCTCTGGCCTGCGCTGCTACTCCACATGCCTTTTTTTATGTGATTGCTCCCCATAACTTTAGAACAGTGGTGGCGAACCTATGGCATGGGTGCCAGAGGTGGCACTCAGAGCCCTCTTTGTGGGCACACGTACCATCGCCTGAGTTTGGGCACTCAGCAGTGGCATAGTGTCAAGGGGACAAGGGGTGTGCAACACGCTGGGCATGTACCACTGCAGGGGCATGGCAAGGGCATTCCAGGGGTGTGATGGGGGTTTTTGGGGCATTCCAGGGCAGGGCGGGGGCAGACATGGGTCTGGCAGGGGCATACACCTGCCTCAGTCGCAGTTTTCCCTTGCTCCGCCCCGACACTCGGTCTCTAAAAGGTTCACCATCACTGCTTTAGAACCTGGCTACACCCCTGCCTTCAGTTTGCATGACCTGATAAAACATTTTGGAGGACATTGATTTATAGTGTCTCCATAAGTCAGAAGTGACTTGACAGCATTTCACACTCACACTCACACACACACACACCTTTTAATAAACTCCTTTCAGAACCATTGTCATAAAACCTATTACATGTGTAAAAATGTCCTCCTGAGCTATTCTGTTTTATGGAAGGCCAGAAAGTGGGCGTCCTCTTCAGGCAGGCCATTTCACAAGGTGGGGGTCATTCTACAAGAGTCACAACAGAAAATGTACAGGCAATTGTTGATCTTACCTATTTGCATTTTTTTCCTACTCTGTGTGCTGTAACTTGCTTCTAACCTTTGAGAATAAGGAATGTATTACTCATGCTTATGGGTAAATGTGCTCCTCCCATATATGCAATCACAATTTTGTCTGAAAGGGAAAACACACATACTTTCAGCCTGCGTATACCAAGCCATGTCAGAACCCTTTGAGGAAGACAAAATTATGATAACACATATTGGGAGGATCACACTTAGCATGCACTTTTGAAATGTAGGGTTGCCGGACTCCCAGTATACATGTTTATAACAAACTAGCGGGGCCCGGCCACACATTGCTGTGGCTTATTGTGGTGAAATGGGAAAGGAACAGTAACAGCAAATAAATTGCAGAGGCCAGCAGTACGTGCTCATGCAAACAGGCAGCCTGATACTGTGCAATATCATTGATGTGTGTGCCCGCATTCCTGAGGGGGGGTGGAAAGGCACCCCTCCCACACATCTAGGCTGGCTGGTCATGAAGTCGGCTTACTCTGCCGGGAGTAAGTTTGGTTGGTGGCAATGGGTGTCGCTTCTGAGGAAATTCTCTGAGGGGCGCGACGCAACCATTCAAAGCCATGTCACGGTTGCTGTACCGAGCTTACTCTTGAGTAATGCATGCCTGGTTTTCTTAACTGTAACCGCAGTATTCAGGGAATCTAGGGTGCCTGGCCCCTCCCTCCCTTCCCTTGCATGTCGCCCCTCACTCTTCCCTCCCTCACTTCTCTTCCCTTGCATGCCACCCCTCTCCCTCCCTCCCTTCCCTTTTCCTCCGCTAGGGTGGGTGGGTCATATCAAGATGCTGGGCCTCCTGCCTCCCCTCCCTTGCATGCCACCCCTCTTTCTCCCTCCCTTCCCTCTCCCTCGTGTGTATGTGTGTGTATATGTTTGACTTCCACTCGAGTTACTGCCTATGTGCTGTTTCCACTGCTCATATCTGGCCATCTGAGTGAACATTCTAAGCAGCACGAACATTCTAAGGGTGACAGTTACACACAGGCAGCTGCATGTCCGTCACCAGGGAGCGCCAGGAAAAAGATGTTTTACCTGGGCCAGGTGTGAAATTTCAGGTATGTGAACATCTAAGAACACTCTCACCTGGCTGACTGGGAATTTTCAGGGGAATTGGCCCAGCAGTTACTGAGTTATACTATCATGAACAAAAACACTGTTAGCTTTTTATATATATAGATGAAAAGCTCCTCAAATTCATGTTTGCCATCTTGTTAATCTAATCTTAGTTTCCTGTGTGTAATGGACACATTTAAAAATATTTTCATGGTTTTCTGCTTTACATTGCTTTTTGTTTGCACATAAAATATTTTATGAGCACATCTTCACAACTTGATGTGTGATTCAAAAACATGTGAAGTAGTCTCAATAAATAAATAAATACAGTATTTCATTCTCTGTTTTTGCTGGAGGATCTGTGGCTTCACCTTACATACATTGCTGTTAAAGAGTGTGAATAATCAGGAAGAAAAGGTTTACTATTTTTTCAACCAATTTTAACAGAGGAAAAGAGAAGTATACGAGTCTAACTTGATAACCCGTGGTTTGCAGCTGGAAGCAACAAGGTCGGTGAGTGCAATTCCCTTTATATGTTTTCAAAAGCTTCTTCTACTTTTCTGAAAGGAAATGCTGACTCATATTTGTCTTTTCTGTACTTCAACCAGGGTTCAACCTTAAATCTTGAAACAGTAATACAATAATACAATTCTGAGTGTGTCCAGTTATTAACCCTTCTGTCATCAACAAGTCTTCACAAATGAGAAGAGCTTCCATGTCACAAACATGCTTTCAACCTGCATTGCATCCTGGCAGCTCCTTACTAAGGCCCTTTCCACACGGGCCAATAAACACGGGTTAAGGATGGGATAAAACCTGGGTTGGGGACCTCAGATTCTCCCTTTAAATCCATGCTGAAGGGGATGGATTTAAAAGGAGAATCTGGAAAAATTTGGGGGCTGCCTGCTGTCAGGGGTGCAATTGTTAAGCTAGCAGCACCAAACTTTCAGGGTATCTTTAGGAGACTCTCCTTCTGATACCACCCAGGTTTGGTGAAGTTTTGTTCAGGCAGTCCAAAGTTATGGACCCTCAAAGGTGTAGCCCCATCTTCTATTAGCTCCCATTGAAAACAATGCAGGATGGGGCACCCCCTTTGGGAGTCCATAACTTTGGATCCCCTGAAGCAAACCTCCTCAAACCTGGTTGGTATCATCAGGAGATTCTCCCAACAAAATCCCTCCTGAAATTTTGGTGTTGTTAGTAGCTTCCAGGTAGTCAGGAACCTGCGTTTCTCCAGATAGCTCAGGAATCCACAATTCTATCAGTTTCGGTCAGCATGGCCAATTCGGGCCATGCTGGTAGGGGCTGATGGGAATTGTAGAATTCCTGAACAGTCTGGAGAGCCGCGATATTCCTCTCACTCCCCTGTAAGCTAGCTCTAAAAAACTTCGCATGCCCACTCTGCAGGCCAAAAAAACTGAAAACACTCAAAAAATACAAAAAAAAACCACTCTATTTAACGGGGTGGAGCTTCGGACATGTAATGGGGGGTTGAACCCGGGAACCCCCCCTTATCTATGTCTTTGATTCCTGCCCACCACCCATTTTCCCACCTTACCTCATTTCTGTTTTGTTTCTGCTGAGCTGCCATCTGGTGTGACTCGCAGCCGGCCATTTCCCAAATGTCCCCCAAGCATTTTTTCTCCCCATGGCAGTAATTGCGAGTGCCATTTCACCCATATTAGTACAAGAATGCATTTCCTTTTTTAAAAAAATTGGTGCTCAAAATGTGTAGCTACACAGATGCACGCCTTTGAATTTGTATGGCACATATTGCTTTGCTCTCTTTTTGGGCAAATTTTATTATTTTGTATATGATAGTGTTAAGAAGGGATTGCATGCTTCATGTTTACATGTGTCGTGGTTTCAATGCCCTAAACTTTTTTCCACACTGGAGAAATGGGAGGGGATGGCCCTGCTTGGGCTCCTAGGGGTGCTGTGGATTCTCCACCAATTGGAAGCATTCCCTTAGCAGAGGGCAGCAGGGCTGCGGCCAAATAGGAACAACCAATCAGTTTTCAGAGAAAATGGGATGTTTGTGCTTGCATAGCTTCGTATGCATTGTAAAAAAAATAGTGGGCTCCTGCAAAGGGGCAGAAAGAAAACAGATTATTACCATCACAGAAAACGGGCACCCATGCAAAAGAAAAAAAAGGACTCAGATTCAAAAATAACTGCTAAAGTCCATTACTATTATGCTGTGCAAAATCTACCACTACCTTTCCAGCACTGACACCTGCAGTGGTTCACTATCAGTCTGCCAGCTTACTCCACTGAAACTGCTTTAGGGGTGGAAAGAGGCTCATCACCTTTACAGGAGAGCATCATGAAGCAGCCATAAAACCATAGAGACTGTGCAGGCTGAAAACAGCTAAGCGCCTAGCCTGAGCCACTGATATCATGATTCCCAGCCACACTGAGAGCTACACAGAAATGCCTGAAGTGTCCTATAATGAATCAGAATCATTGGTCCATCAAGGCCAGCTTTTTCTACTCAGGCTGGCAGTAGCTCCTTATGGTCTCAGGCAGAGGTCTTTCACATCACCTCCATGGTCCCTTTCTACTTCCCACTCAACAGACTGTGCACTTCCAAGATGCTGAAGTGATGTTGAAGCCTCTACTTTGATGTTGAAGTCACAGGAAGCTGCTGTGTTGTGCCTTCCATTAAGGGTGCTGAGTCCCTCTTCCCCTAGGAAACAACAGGAGTTCTAGTTTGTGGCTGGTACTGCTCTTGTACCATGATGGTCCGTGGAGCTTGTGCAAGAGAACTTACAAGTGGATTGCTCCTCAGTTTGCCGTTTTAGGTGTTTTATTGTTATTTAATAGATAAGAGAGAACTTACTAGTGGATTGTTTCCCAATATGCCCTTTAGGTGTTGTATTATTGTTTAAGAGATAAGATGTTTTATGACTTTAAAAATGTTACAAAAAGTTTGCCTTAGTATATTTCCATATATTAATACCTTTTCGCTGTAGATCTTGGATGAAAAAGTAATCTTCGTAAAAGTGCATGCGCCTTGGGAAGTGCTGTGCACGTATGCAGAGATTATGCACATCCATCTGCCTCTGCAGCCCAATGACCTGAAAGTCCAGGACTCTCCATTTAGCTGGATTACTAGATTCTTCAGTGTGAATGAAAATATCATCAAACCGGAGAAGGAGTTTTTTACCGCTCCATTTGAAAATGAACGTTTGTCAGACTTTTACATTCAGGACAAAAGCACATTCTTCAGTCCAGCAACAAGAAGTCGTATAGTAAGTCTCAATATTATTCATATTAGGATCCATTTTGTGGGGCAGTGTGTTAACCTCTGATGTTTTGAACATGAAAATAATCATACAGTATCAAGAATACATTGTGAATATGGACACTGGACAGCTATTACTTGCTGTTGGTTCAAGTGTTATTCTTTTATGCATATAGTTTTTTTGGTCTTTACTAAAGAAGAGCAAATGTAATATGTGGACAGTAAGGTCATGGAAATTGACAAAGCTTTGACAGCTTTCTCTCTGCGGCACATTTTGTAGCATTTAAGATCACAGGTGTGGTATAGTGGTTGGGGTATTAGATTAGAGCATCAGATTTAAATCCCCACCTCTGGGGGGGATTTTACAGAAAGACCTTAGGCTAGTCACTCTCTGTGAACCTGACCTACTTCATATTGTTGCTTTGAGGAAAATGTTTGAGGATATGTAACCTTTCCTGAACTTCATGAAAGAATGATATAATAAAATAATTAAGTAAAATGTAGCTTCCGGCAGTAAACATGTTCTTACAAATTTGTACACTCAAGCTTTGTGAGGACCTCTTCACTGAGTGAAAAATATGAAATGGCTCTAAGGTATTTGATGCCCCACAAGTCATTAATGCAACACTGTACATCCTATATTTGTGTACCTAATCTTCATAACAGAATCAGTGATGATGTAGTGCACATGACAGAAGGACAATGCGAACCCCAATTTCATACTACATTCCAACTCATTATAGTTGGAGTTCATGGGAATATCAGTAATAGCCACATGTGTCACCCCAGTTTTTAATCTTGCAGTCACATATTCTGAAATCAGACATTATTTCCTGTGAAAATAACCTGCATTTTTTAAAGAATTTGGAAATAGTAGGGGCTGAGATGGGTTGTGAGAGAGATTTTGAAGCTAACCAGTTGCTGTAGGAAGACTCATTAGCCTTTAATATTTACGCATTGTTTAAAATGTATATCCTCCTGCATCGATCAAAGCTTCCAAGGCATCTTACATAATTTAATTCTTTGTGTGATTGGAAGAATGAAGTAACAGGAGGATAGAATGGTGAATGCATTTTACATTCTTTGCAACGGGCTGGTAATTTCTGGTTCCTGCGTTCTCAGGCAAACACTGTTTATGTATTTTCAAGCCTTTCTCTACAATCATGGGAACTGGAAAGATCTAAAAGTACAAGTGAAGGATGTGTTCATCTGATATTGTTGCTATAAACACAATATTGTTATTACACAGTAGCTTAATCTTTGTCTCACTGTGAGCAAATGTAATATTATCGTGTAAGAATTATTTAGCATATCTGTTGAATGATTGGTCTTCGATTCTGCAGTACATATTTCTAACATCCCTTTACACATCACATGTCACTCCAGAGTTTACTATGATCTAACATCTATAGGTTTACTCCATTATTAACTAGGAAATCTGGCATTTTTCAGGTTCATTTTATTCTCTGTCGTGGGGAATATGCAGTAAGAGACAATGTGAAAAAGTTTGGAATCAACAAGCTACTGGATTCTGGGATCTATAAAGCAGCCTTTCCACTTCATGATGTAAGTCCAATGTTTGAAGACAGTCCTTGTGAAAACTGAATGTATTATCCTTAATACTTTGACATAAGGGGCCCAATAGAAGTCAGTAGGAAAATATCGGCTGTCCCTTTACTGTCACCAGATTGTGTCCAGCTCTGTTGCAACCCACTATACTGGAGCAGCATTATTCTTTAGAGTGTACAAATTGGCAAAAACAGAATATTGTGCTAGCCATCCAATATAGAATATATTTTTTAAAAAACCAGATGTGAAGTGTAATGTGCAAAATAAAATGACAGCATTATGGTACATGAACCAAATATATGAAACAGAATTGTATTTTTAATCTGTTTTGATTGGTGGAGTTTGGAAGTTTAAAAAAATAATTAAAAACTCAGTTTTTATCTGATGGTGCAGCCACTGCTTAATATTCACTCTGCTTTTTTTCCCTATGGGACCTGAAAAAAAATCATTTAAAAATATTTAGGGATGGGAGGGGTCACTCATTACTTTAGGTGTTAGTGCTGATGTGAAAATTATTCAGAAGACTATTCAGAAGACACTGAAGACTATTCAAAATAAATGAGACCCTTCTTCTTAAGGAATGAAGCAAAGAAACAAAATGATTTTCTTTCTTTTAAAGTCTGGAACAAAGGATGGGAAATTCAGGCATTATACTCCATAGTTTATAACTTCATATTGTTCTGCAAATGGATCTCCTGAGCTGTAACTTGGTTTATTCTGACTTTCTGTTGCTCAGAGATGTAATCTTTCTCCTTACGCCCCACTGTGCCACCCCTTTAAAAAAAAACCCATGCACCATAGGGTTGGGAGGTGTAGAGAGACATTTTAAGCTATCAGAGAAAGGCAATGTATAAATAGTTTAAGAAGTAAATAATAAGGAACATTTTATGTCTGTTCCAAAATGAATACAATGAGGAACAACTCCTCTATACCAAGGGAAGATCATTCTGTAACTTCAGAGACACGGTTATGAAATCTTTGTTGAAACACAAAGAGGCATTCTCTAGGGGGTTAAGGTGGATTCCACACAGGACAAATATAATGGGTGTAGAGCGCGATATAAACCTGGGGGGGGGGGGGACTTCACACAGATCCTGTCCCTAAAACGAGATTGCCTCATTTTATTTCCTTCAACCTGTGATTTTCAAAAATCGCTAAACCAGTGATACTTTTGCAAAATCTCAAGTTGGAGCCACTCCTATGCGGACAGCCAGGCAGGAGGTGCTTCATTTCCCTCCCACCATGCTGTCCATAGTCAGGGAGAATCCACTTGCCACAGCAATATGTTCATTATTGCCCTGTTGTTGCAGGGAGGTCCCTTTTTCCTTTTTAAAAATTGTATGTGTTGCACATGTGTAGCTACGCAGGTGCAGTCGATCGTGTTGTGGGACGATTGGCATGTTTGCAAGGTTTCATTTCTGTTCACCTGCTCAGCTATGCATGTGTTGCAGGAAATTTATACAAATCTATACAAATCATCTGTACAAATACTATACTATCATCTATACAAATCATCTTTCTCTCTTTTTTTGTCATCCAGTTGTAGTCAACTTATGGGGATCCTCTTTTCAAGTCAAAACATATTCACATGTGATTTTCTATTGCTTGACTCTGCATAGCAATCCTGGACTTCGTTGGTAGTTCTCATCCAAATATTAACCAGGGTCGACCCCATTTAGTTTCTGAGAACTGATGAGATTAAGGCCAAGATACAGGGCTAGTATCAATGGGGGGAAATCAAACTGAGGCAGGTTCCAGTTGGTTGCATTAAATAATATCAAATGTCGATCAGGCCAATCTTAAGTAATTTTTGGGCACTGTTGGCAGATGCTTTCAAGGCAGTGATGAATGTTTGAGCAGGTAAATGTGAACATGAGTAGATTCCAAAGCAACAAGAGGAGAATTGAATTTTCAAAAAAAAAAAAGGGCTCTTTAATGATCCACAACAGAAACACATTTTCTTTTGCAGTCCAGATTCAATCACCAGTCACAGGACCCTAGCTGCCCCAATGAGCGGTACCTGTTATATAGAGAATGGGCCCATCCTCGAAACATTTTCAAATTGCAACCTTTGCATTTTATCAGGTAGGTATGGGTAGCTATCAGAAGCTTTTAAGGGATGCTTGTGACTTCTTCTTTTTCTACATAGGAAGCAACTCTAAACAGAGAAAACAAAACCACTTTACTTCAAGTAATTAGTGGGCATGTGAAATTAATATTTACAGCTTGAACTTTCCTAGCATTACAGTGTAAATATGTGTAAAAATTATATTTTTAAAAATTACCAATATTGTACTGCAACAGAATCAATTTAATTAGCAGTAGCTGCCAGGATCTCTTTCCAGATCTTTAGGCTTCATATGGCCAAGCTGTAGCAAAAGTTGAAGGCAGGCTGTTTCACCTCTGTAGTGTGCTCAATGAGAGTGTCTTTTTACATGCTTCCATTGTACAGCTATGAACACAAGTGGGATTGCCACTGTAGAATGCCATTCTTTTAACAGCTACGTGACACATTGAAGTTAAAACACGGGAAGCACAACAGGGATGGTAATAGATATTGTTGCGAGACGAACGGAGACGGGGACAGAGATGCAGTTTGGTGAGGGAGGGCTCCGCAGAGTGGCTCTGTTAGGCTCTGTGTATTGGAGCTCCCGACACCCATTTATTTAGGGGATTTGCGGGAAGGCAAGACAATGGGAGGGCAGGGACTTCAGGCAAAGGTTGCAACATCGATACCGGCGAGCGCATGTAGCCACAGCAAGCCAGGCGTGACTAATAGTCACGAGTTGGTCCGGAATACACATTCGCCCAGGGGAGACGGGTGGCCACGAGGGTGTCTTGTGCACTCGGCATGGCCGAGCGGGATGCCAGCTCCGGGCTGGGAGTGTGCTCACCGGGGGTAAACTGCCTCCGGAAGCCCACGTTTTCCCCACAAGATATTCTTTCAGTTTGCTGTTATGCAGCATAAAGGGTATCCCTCCCTTTTAATAGTTTGGGATGAAGAGAAATACAGCTGCTTCGTATTTTCAAAAAATGTTTTTATCAACAGGAAATATTACGGTGAGAAAATTGGAATCTACTTTGCTTGGCTGGGTTTCTATACTCAGATGTTACTCCTGGCAGCAGTGGTTGGACTTGGATGCTTTTTGTATGGGTATTTTACTAAGGACAACTGCACTTGGAGGTAATCTACAACAGTTCACATTAATATTATATGAAAGAGAGATAGTAAGATAATAGAAGAATGTTCATATACACATCCTACACAACATATATATATTCTTTAAAATGTTTTGTTGTTTTTAATGAGCACATTTATTTGTTTTTCCACTGAAATGTAATGGTAAGAGCAATTAGAATCAATTGCTCAAGAGTTATGCATATGTCGCAGCATGAAGGTTACAGTGCTGTGAATTGTAGACAACAACCAGTTATTCTCTGGTGCTCTTCCCCACAGCAAGGGTATGATTCCTCCAGGGCAGACATTTCTGTACAGATGCACTCCCACTTAGGCTCTGAACAGAGGTGTATCTAGGGAAAATGGAGCCTGGGGACAAAATCTGAGTTTTGCGGGGCACTCCCCACCATTGTCCGCCGCCCTCCCCCGCCGTGACCAAACAATGATTTTTTACACCAGGTTTTTCAAAGTCACTATCACATTATAGAACATGCCCCAACTCACAAATCTGAACACAGCAATGGGCCACGTCACACAGCAGGAATAAAAAAATTTGAAAACATTTTCAAAATGTTTTATTACTGTTGTGAAAACGTTTTATGGTGTTGTATCCAGTCCCCCCAATTGCCCCCCTCCCAGCATTGGAAACATAGCACAGAGCCAGGAAGGAAAAGCAATCAGATCTCCAGAGGCCAACCAAGATAAAAGCCCCATTCGTCTTCACATACTTTCCAATACCACTTGGTGGGTGCCAGAAACTGCATCAGTGAGTACCATGTTGGGGACTCTGTGTCTCACAGTACTGGAGAAAAGGATGCAAACTATAAGTAGATAGATATAGTTAGAGTAGTTGACTACCTAAGATAGTTCCTGATAAAAATTTTCATCCAATTTTCACTTAAGTTATAGACAGTGAGCTATGAATTGTTTATTAATCAGGTCCTCAGCTAACATGGTTTCAAAGAGTTTCTCTGCTGTGTCATTCCCCTGCAACTTAATTATTTGTCTCAGCTTAAATTCAAATTTGTTTCAACTATTTTTATCATGTTCTATCCTAAATATGCTAACAATATGAAACAGTGCTATTAATTGAGACAAGAACCCATGTAATTAAATGTCCTGGCTATAAGAGGAAGAAGTGCTTCAGAGTAAACTCAAAATATCTGCATTAATGTCCAGCAACAGCTAGGAGGTAAAACATTCTAGGAAAAATAATGGTGACAAGTAGTTCATGCACTTCTTCATTACTTGCCATCAAAGTGAACAATGCATTTGGTATGTGTCAGTAAGGTTTTGTTTTGTTTTTTTGAAAACGCAAATCTGTTGGTAACTTTTGTGGCTTGACAGGAAAGGTCATTTCTCCCAATTTATAAAAGCATTTACACTTTTATTGTTGGGGGGAGGGGGGAGGGGGACAGTATGCATGAGACGTGCAGATAGAAGATTTCCTTCTGCCACCCATAGAAAGAATAGCTAAAGGGATTAGAAAGGTTTAGATTAAAATTATATAAAATCTTGCATATGGCTCCTACACCAGAGCCTTGGTCCTCTGCAGCTAACCTGTATGTACCCTGGCTGTGACCTCCTCTCAGCGAACCCTGCTACATATATTATTCCCACAGGGGCTTTCACTGCTGCTTGGTGTCAGAAATCAGTGGATGGGAACTTATCATGGGTCTGCCTGGCCCTGTGCTGATTTTCAATATCTGCCTTGGACTATTAGTGAAATCACAGAGACAATCTTTTAAGGTGGGCTGTTAAGGTGGAACCTAAATGTTGCTGTTGCAATTATAACACACACATACATACACATGCACGTATGGAGGGAAGATTAAAGTATTAAAGGCAGCACTGGTTTGGTTTGCTGGGGAAAGGGGTTTTGGTGGTGATGGGGTCATTCTTAAGAAGGGAGAAGTCTTTTTTTCTTTCTTTTTTTTAATGAGGGACACAGATAGGGAAGGGGCATGTGTGAGGCAATGCGGCTGAGTGAGGCTTGAGCCTTTTCACTGACCTGGCCAAAAGAAGCTCTGTGAGCGTTTGATGGAACACAAACTGCAAAAACTCATTTGCCAAAAGTGAAACGAGCAGCGCCAGATGGGTGATTTCTGGGAGGTACTGAGCACCTGTGGAGATCGGGGGAGTGCTGGGAGGGTGCCGGCTTCGCCCCTGAACACTCTGGGCCACCGTCCGGAGTGGGCAGGGCTGAGACAACCAAGCACTGGCAGCATGAGGCAGCCAAGTGCCACATGTTAGTTGAGGCTTGCTTGAATTAGGGGCTAATGGTTCAGTCTGTGGGGGGGGGATGTTTTGGCGCCCCCACGTGACCAGAATGGTGGCGCCTGGGGACATTGGGCACCCCATGTCCCTAGGCAGATACGTCTCTGGCTCTGAAGAGCCAGGAACTCCTGTGGTTGCTGAGTGCTGCTCACTTCAGAGTTTCGGTCCTTCCAGTCTTCTGGTCTCCCTCTCTCCCCCTCCCCCACTCCTTGCAGGGATCGATGGCTAGCATTTTATCCAAAAATAAAAAACAATGACAGTGAGTTTGCATAATATCAATATATGGGGCTCAAAAAATTTGGATGGGAACGACCTGGAAGTGGGGACAGGCAAGCTGCACAAAGAAATCCAAGGAGACTCTACTGCAAAGATACTGTGGGGCAAAGAATATTACGGGAAGCACTCTATGCATAATGGCCAAGCTTGACAGATGGGAGGGGCTGTCACTTATTGGAAGAGCACCTGCTTTGCATGCAGGAGATCCCAGATTCAATGCCTGACCTCTCCAGCTAAAATGATCAGGAAGTAGGTGATGTGAAAGACTTGTGCATGAGACCTTGGGACCAGCTGCCAGTTACAGAAGACAGTATTGACCTAGGTAGATCAAAAGTTTAATTCAGTATGAGGCAGTTTCATGTGCAAAGGAAGTTATTTTACAGTGATCCATTCCACACAAAAGCTTTAAAACATTTGCAAAACGTTTTGAAAAAAATCATTTTAGGGTTTTTGTGCTTTTTGTGCATGGTGCTAAACCAAAATGTTCTCACGGTGTTTCAGCATGTTAAATGTTTTGGCACTTCTGCCCAGAAAACGCTTCCCCCTTCTTCTTTTTTAATACGCATGCGCGGATTCAAAGCCATGAAGATTTCCCCATAAAATAGTATAACAATATAATATGAATAACCGTGAGAATCTGCCTGTCCCCATATAAAGCAGCACATCAAGGATTCAATGGTTTGAATGCACTTGTCTCCATGGCATTAAATTCTCCACAACAAAACAAAACAAAAAAGGAAAATGGGACTTTCCTGTCATAGGGTGTCTGCAATTAGTTTATTACTGTATGAGGAAAATCACAAACAGCCTCACTGCCAGGGGGAGAAAACATGCTTGGGCAACATCTCAAAATGGCAGACTGCCAGAGAATCACCCTGAAATGGTTGCTGGCAGGAGAATCAGCAGTCTTAGAGTAGAAGAGGGGCAGAGGAAACAGCAAAACCATGCAGTGCTTTCCATACAGGCAAGCAGGGAATGTTTAGAAAATGTTTCAGGGAAAAAGAAATGCTAGAATGCATTTCCAATATAAAACGTATGGGGGAAAAATTGATACATTTTCAAAATGGAAGCTGTGCAGAATTGAAACAGGAAACATTTTATATTTCAGCTTTAAAATGTTTCATTTGTGCTGTGTGGAATGGACCAGTATTTTTGCAGACTCTAGATATTTTTGAAAGGTTCTAATAGTCTATGGCAGGGGTAGGGAACCTGCGGCTCTCCAGATGTTCAGGAACTACAATTCCCATCAGCCTCTGTCAGCATGGCCAATTGGCCATGCTGGTAGGGGCTGATGGGAATTGTAGTTCCTGAACATCTGGAGAGCCGCAGGTTCCCTACCCCTGGTCTATGGAATAGATATCTGAGGGTGAAACTAGATGTAATGGGGTGATGTACTTATTTATTAATGCTTCTACCTTGTTCACTTATAATACTGGAGGTGGAGTATAAATTGAAGCACTTTATTCCCAGCTCAGCTCTAATACTACAAATGTTCTGGGCTAGAGGTCAAAGTGCTTCAAGCAACAGTACAATTCAAGATAAGTTGTGAGAAGAAACGGGTTTGATTCCCTACCTGTGCACATTCTTTTGTGCAAAAAAGAAATCCCAATTCCTGTTTTAAACATGAGCAGGAAAGACACTTGTTTTTCCTATCCATCATCATGTCTAGATAGGCCCATAAACCTCCTTTTCTGGTCTTATATCTTGTAGTTTTGTTTTACATTTTTTTCTAGTCATATCTTCTAATATTTTTCATACAGAAAAACAGCTAAAAACATTGGGGGACTCTGCTGTGAAAATGAATAGCACAGTATAAACACTTATTTAATTTATGAATTAAAAGTTCATGAGACCTTCTGACAAAGGAATGAAATAAACACTGATTCAAAAGAAGAAAAAATGGCTTTATTGTGTGTTTTAAGCATTTTAGGGCACCAGCCCAAGAACAATAGCAGATAGAAGATTCCAATCTATATGTTGGATCTAATAATTTACAAGGGTTCTTTCATCCTTCAGCAGCCTCTCTTGAAGCCACTGCTTTGGGTCTCCAGTGACCTTGAAGAAGCATTGTGTGGAGATCAGTGGGATGCAGTGTTGGCAGGGAGAGGGGGGTTGGGAAACTTCCATTTAGCCATTAGAAAAATTACCCTAAAACCAACCCCATATTTCTGAGGCCAAGCTAACATTTAGAACTCCCCTTCCTGGGAAAAAGGTCACTTGGGGATTCATGTGTTTAACCATCTCCCCACCCATTGATAGAAAAGTCCATCAGGGTAACGTTACATGCATCTGCATATAATGGATGAATACATAAGTATACGTTATATCTGTTTTGACTTGGAAGTGTCAGTAAACTGGAATCTAAGGAAGATGATCATGGCAGTGGTTTATGAAACCAGTAAATGTAGCAAACTTGTTCATTGAGTTGCACCATTTATTTGACAAATTCATTCTGTTTTTAGCCAAGAGGTATGTGACCCTAACATAGGTGGCAACATTATCATGTGCCCACAGTGTGATCAAGAATGTACTTACTGGAACCTCAACATCACCTGTGAATCATCCAAGGTAAAAACCTTAATACCTACTGTCGAGGAAAATACATTTTTAACTTAGACCATCAGATAATTAAGTCCTATATCTTGTATTACAGTGGAGATAGCCTATTGTAGCAAAAAGATGTCTTTCTGGCACCTTCAAGACTAACAGATTTATTATAACATAAGATTTTGGAGATTAGAACCATTTCATCAGCTACAGGGAGGTATAGCACATAAATGTTTATGCTATAATAAATCTTATAGTTTTGAAGGTGCTTCCAGACTTCTTTGCTTCTCTTTTTCTTACCGGTAATTCTTTCAAAGAAAGAGCACTGAGGGCTTATTATGTAACTTCTGTGAAATTGTAGTCTGATTAATATGAAATGTATCTTTCTCTGTGATTTCACCAGAGAGATGCCTAAGGAGAATCCAGGACTGACTCCGTGTATTATTGGATATTGTTCTTTTATTGCATTAAAGTGATCATTTATAAGTGGCTTGGCATATTTGCACAGTTGCAAACGATTATATTGTGCAATGATTCTGGCAAATAATTTCACAAAACATTAATGTTCCATTAAACAAAGGTAGTCATCAGAATTAATAATTCTTTTGAAGGTGCTGAACCTCAAAGGATTTTTGGCAGATTTTGTTCGATGGCTGAAATAGAAGAGCTGCTAGGAAGCAATGATTGGCAGTGAAAGGACACTTAGAGATCCACAGAGATCCCTTCTAAGCCTATTGATGTCAGTGAGGTTGGAAGGGTGTGATGATGTGGCTCTCTCAGGTGTCAGTTGTTATTAAACAGCAGCTGCATGTGGGATGGGGGTGGGAATTTGTATTGAGGATGCACAGGGTCTCCTCACTTGAAATAGCCCTCAGAGTTCCTGTTTGTACTATTTCATAAAATAACCAACTGATTGCTGATTCTGTTTTCCTGAATAGGAAAAATAGCTGCTCTAAGAGGCTGACCGAAGGAAAACAACTTGGCAGCTATTTATTTATAAGGCCCATGGCAATAAAACCTACTTCAGTTTCACAATCCATCTAGTTTGGCCTTCAGAAAGAGCAAAGGCAATGTGGAATCATAGTAAAATAGTAGGACGAGATAATTGTGAGTTGGCTATAGGCAGAGGCGTACTGACATAAAATGGCACCCAGGGACAAGGTCTTGTTTTTGCACCCCGCCCCATCCCACCCCCGGCCTCCAATAGAGGTGGGGGGGCGCAAAAACAAGGCCTTGCCCATGGCAGGCTCCCAGCCTGGCTCTGGCCACTGCCAGGCTGACCCTCCCACGTCCATCAGAGGCTGCAAGCTTGTGTGGCTCTGATAGAGGTGGGGAGAGCTGGCAGCAGCCAGAGGGCCCGGAGGCTGCTGCGAGCATGTGCAGAGTGCTCTTCCCCTCTGCGCCTGAAGCGCAGTCTTTGACCAGAGGTATCACACCTCCTACCTGGTGTGCCCAGTCTCCTGCTCTGCCTCCTGCCCTGCCTTCTTCCCCGCAGGGCCAAGACCAGGCTAGGTGGGGCAGCAGAGGGGGCTCATGCAGGGCGGCAGCACCACAGCATGGATGGATGGCTGCCTGTTGGGGACCAGGATTGTAGTGTGCTGTGTACTGCCTGCCCAGGAGGAGCACCTAGGCTCGTGCACAGCTGCTGCAGGCAGCACCTTCACTCCAGCCACAACCATGCCGCTAGAAGTGTGTGGGGGGGTGATTTTTCAGGGGTCCCCACGTGACTAATTTTGGGTGCCTGGGGACATGTGACTCCACATGTTCCCGTAGTCAGTACACCCCTGGCTATAGGTGAAATGTTTTGAGATTCCGGGTCCCCTCTTTAAGGATATGGAATAACAGATTTGCTGCTCTGTAAAAATGCCTCCTTGCTTCCAATTATTTATTCATATTATTCTATTTATTCATATTATTTTAGTTAAAACATTTTTATGCAGCCTTTTCACCCAATCAGGGTTTGCATGCTTCACTTGAATATTTGAAAATAAATAAATTTCACAAAGACCGTTTATACTCGAGTATAAGTTGACTTTGTCAGCACATTTTTAATGCTGAAAAAGCCCCCCTTGGCTTATACTTGAGTATCTATGGTTATTCCAAGGTGGATGCTGGAGCTGTGGCACACCAAGAAAGGAGATCACACCAGCTGTGGCAGAAGCATTTTGCCTACATCCAAATTTGAGTATTAAATTCACGATACCCTTTTGTGTTTTTATGTAAAGCTAGGCTTGTAAATCCTCCAGCTTTGATAAAGCCATAGTCTTTGCAATTACAGTTGCTCCATTGGCTCTGAATGCCGTGTTACGTATTACTCTGTGCCCTTGAAATCTGTGTTCTGACAGGCATGGCATCCTCTTGGAGAGAGATTCCATTGCACCTGTAGCGTTTAAAGACTGCAAAATGCAAGTCAAGATTCGTTACTAGTAAATCAGGTCAAGCTGAGTTTTTGTGCAAATTCCTCTCTGTAAAGCAGTACAAATTAAAGCTGAAAAGAGAGGGTCTCACAGTTCTAAGGACAGAAATACCCTCTGTGCTATTTAACAAGTGTGGTAGGAGACAAAGAGACACTGTAGATCTTCCTAATGGCTAAATCTTACCTTTGAATATGTCCCTGAACATGCAAGGATAAAAGCAAAAACTGTTCACAAGGTGGTGCTAGCAAACAGTATCTGCTTCCTTTAAAAACTACCTTGCTTAATGACATTTTTAAAATTCTAGTGAGCCATTTTTGAGGGAGGCCTTGTGGGTACTCACAGTCTTTGGCATGAAGCAGCCAGGAATCTCCCTTCTTGCCTTCATCCTGTTCATCCTCTGATCATGAAGATTGCTTTTCGTCAACTTTTCTTACAACCAGTGAGATACCTTCATGAATTTTATTGGTATCTATTTTATTTTTGAAATTTACCAGTAGCTGCTGCATTTCCCACCTTAGACTTATACTCGAGTCAATAAGTTTCCCAGTTTTTTGTGGTAAAATTAGGTGCCTCGACTTACATTCGGGTCGACTTATACTCAAGTATATACTGTAGTAACTTTTTGAGTTTTGCCGCTTCTTTTTGAGCAGGAAAGTGATGAGTGTAAAATAGCTTCTCTGTGAAAATTTGCTTTGTTTGAAATTTAGAAGTTAATAAGGTATGGTTGCCGAAGGAATATTCAATACAGAAAATGCTATTCCTAGACATTTGAAGGCCCAGAAGAAAACACAGAAAAATTTGGGCCATTTTTTCCCCTCCCATGGATTAAAAATGGCCAGAAATTTTAATCTACAGTTATTCCTGGGCAAAAGTGCAGAATTCAGAACTGAATAGTTGAAGCTCTTTTACCTAACTTCCTTGGCGCCTTAACTTCCGCACCCAGTATTATTTCGTTATGCCAAGTCCACTCCAACAGGTTTTTAAATACATTTCTTTACTCCATGTGGATGCTCAGCTAAATAGTCTGAAAGCCAAAAGCAGTGCGCCACACATGTCACATATATCATTCACATTCTTACCTGCCTATGTGTAAAGAAGCAGTGGGAGGTCTGGGTTTTTTAAAAGACAAACTTGAGGTGCTTAGAGGAAGAGCCAGGGTTTAGCTACCATTTTCATTAAGAAGAGTTTTGTGTTTCCATTGTTCCAAGAACTTTTTTCCCATCACATCTTCATTATCTGAAATAAACCCAGCTGAGAGAAGAAAATACTTCCAACAATGGCAGTGCAGATTTCACTTTCTTGACTGTCATCCTTTTTTTTGCCTAAAAATACAGTCACACACACACAAACATACTTTTTCTAAGGTTGGACATGTGATCTCTTCCATCACATCTCATTTGGCCCACAATAAAACTTATACTCTATGAAGTTGAATAAATTTCACATGTACCTGCCACCCATGTCTTAAATGAGATCTAGAGAGATAGGAGGAGTTGAATGCTTTCCTGAGCATGGCTGTCCCTGCTTCAGAAATACTTATTTCTACTTAATATGGGAGGCAACTTTGAGGAAGCATATCTTTCCCCTTAAGTTTTAGATTCTCATATGAACAACAGTGTAAAGATATAAAAAGTGATTATTTACAATAATTTAATATAAACAAGACATAAAGTTATGCTTATTTTGTGATGTACTTATCACATTGTGGCTTTCCTTCCATTGGTGGATATCTGTATCTTTTGTTCTTATGATAAGAATGCAACATCTGGCAGTCGTGATCTGTGACGTTAATCTTACACAATCCCATTATCATCTGATAACTGCTGCCATCACATGAGAAACATATCAGTTGAGTCTTTCCTGGTGAAATTCATGTTTACTTGTGTTTTTGTGTTCTTTGTTTTGCTTCAATATATGTGTTTAATATTCCTAATGCTGAAACACTGTTGCTTCTTGGAATAGCCAGTAGTCTTTTTTAAAAAGTAGATCTTATTCAATTCTACGTACAGCACACTTGGTCATTTTTTCTGATTTATAAAACAAAATATAAAATAGAATGGGGAAATACTGAAAATCTAAAGCTGTTTCTTGCACCAGAAAACTTGAATTACCTTTCAGGACAAATCATATAGCAGAAAATTGTATACATCCCTGTGATGTATACAGATGGCCAATGTTATCTGCTGATTGGCTTCATTTGAAAGAGACAAAAAGAGGAAGTCCATATTGAGAACTATTCCCGCCATTAAGCAGTGCTGTAAGCTGATGATATTGACTGTTGGTTTGACACCGTGTTTGGTGCATGAATTTTGAGTGTACAACCCAGAATGCTGTTTTGGGAATTAATAATAGGTTGTTTGCATTCATTGTTGTTGGTGTGAATGTTTATTTTATTTATTCATTTATTTAGAAATTTCTATGATAGATATAGAATGGGAAACTCCTTTGGGTGTATAACAGGAAAGAAGTGTAAGATAATATTTTTAAATGCCCAAATTGCCCACCGACACCATTTGTGTGGTATAAGAGAAAATGTCTTAGGCCTACTATAAACTTGCAAGACTTGTACATGCAGTACCTTTCTATATGTATGACTTAAAAATCATGAATTAAAATGTTTGTTTTACTTCTAAAAGATATGAAAAGACCATATAATCCTAACAGGCTTGTGGCAGGCCCAGACTGTCTGAACCCCAGGGTTCATGAAATTGCTAAAGTGAACCAATTTATCCTCTGTGCTTGGGCTCTACTAATGGAATTAGTGTGACTGTATACAACAATGATGAAAGAGTTTGTCTTTTCCAGTGTGAAAAAGTAATTCAGCTTTATATTTTAAGCAATTTTTTCTCAATCTTTTACAGAAGCTTTGTATATTTGATAGCTTTGGAACACTGGTGTTTGCAGTATTTATGGGAGTATGGGGTAAGCTAATTTCAAACATTTAGTTATTAATGCAGTTTCATTTAATTCATCCAAATCCAAGCAGAGAAGTTGTTTTCAATATATATCTATGTTTTGTTTTGTTTTAAATATTATTTTATAGATGTAAAAATGACATAAATTCAAATAAGACACAAAACATTTACCGGTAACTGAAAAAAAATTTGGACATAATATCAAATCCTATACCCATTAGACCAAACAAGTAAAATACACTATTTCAGGGACTATAAATTGAACAATTATGGAAAAAAGAAAGCTATATTTGGAGGATTCCTGTTCTTTGTAACATTTCATTCCCTCCAAATAAGGAATAAAAGGCATCCATTTGTCCAAAAACTGAGATAAGTTAAAATCTGAATCCATAGGATTCATTAAAGATATCTTCTTCATACCCATAAGATGCCAAGTTTTTCGCGTTCGCGTGGTGGTGTATTTTTCTTTCATTTTGCTGCAATACGCAAATGTGCCATTGCCAATAAAGTTGACAGAAGTTTAAGCTTTGGAGTTCCAATATCCTTTTTAGAAGGTAGATCCAATAATAATGATTTAGCAGCTAGTTCTATGCATTCACAACATTTTTGCACATTTTGACATCATAGTTCATCATGGCAGTGTGCTACATGTTATCCAGAATGTGTGATAAATTGCAGAATTATATCTATTTTATTAATGAAAATTCCTATACCCTGCCTTACCCATTGTCTGCAGTGATTCAAAACAGTTAAGAAGTTGAAAGATTTTTGTACAAATATAAGAAAAAGCTACCCAACCAACAATTCTTTAACAGCCATAAACAAAAGACCTTTGAAACAGAGGCTTTAAAGACCCTTGGAACCATACTAAGGTATGGGCCCTCCAGAATTTTTTTAAAATTCTTGCATGCAGCCAACTAGAACATAAGAAAGAAGCAGTTAGGTGACAGATCAAAGGCTTCAGGAATTAGAACTATTTTGATGATCGCTTCTTTCTTCATTACATTAGCTCCTATGCTTGGCATGCAGCAACTGTAAGCAATAAGGACATCTCGTGGTAAGAAAAAGGTTTCCTTAATCAGAGTGTTCCCAGTGACTGACTAATGTTGCATGCAGTAATCAAAATAAAGTTGTTTACCCAGAAAGGCTTTGGTGTCACTGAATTGATCCTATTTACAAGGTTACTAACTGGCTTTAATTCCTATTTAAACATAGTACTTGCTTTCCAGTGATTAAAATCAGGACTATATTGGAATTTAATTGCATTGTGTGTAACATTAAGATTTGAATTGCCATTAATGCTTTATAAAGGACTGTCTTTGAAAAGGTGCTGTTATACAATTTTAAATAATACGTTGTGAACTGACAACATGCATTTTAAAAAAGTATATTTCATTTTCTATTACTTAACTTTAAAATGGACCCAACCATTTTTAACAAAACATAGATATTTAGTATAATCTGAACCCTTTGAAATGATTTACTGAACTAGACTACTGCTGCACAGTTCCAAATATTTATTAATAACGAAAATATAAATATAATAACGGATGCCTGACATGGTCAAGTAACTATGGGTCACATCATGCATCAGCAAACTACTTAACTATGCTAAATAGCTTCCTGACACTAAACAGCATATTAATTCTGATCTGTATTAGTGAATATTTTCATTAATTATAGGGACTCATAATAACCAAGATTTCACAGGTAGAAAAATGCTAAGTGGAGGTTCCTCTCTATTTTTTCCTTCTTTGCTTACTTTTCTTTTTTTTTCAAGCCCTTATATATAATTTTTCCGTTCTATATATACCTTCTCCCCTTATGTATCCTTTCCTTCTCTTTGTTCTATTACTCTTGATTCCGGATTCATTCTGTTTACAATTTCTTCATCATATATTAAGGTTTAAAGAAGAGGTAAAATGTAAAGTTAAGTTTAAAATATGTAATGTGAAAACTGAATTTTAACAATGTGAAACTAATAAAAATTATTTTAAAAAAAAGATTTCACAGGTTTCTGTTATTTTAGTGACTGCTGTTTTTTAAAACAGAAAGCATGCTCTCAACAAGCCTTGAATCCTGGTTTGAAATCATGATTAACAGATAATTAGTTTACTTTGCCCTCATCTAGATAGCTCAGGCTAGCCTAATCTCATCATTCCTGGTCAGTATTTGGATATGAGGCCACCAAGGAATACATAGAGTCATTCCCCACAGGCAAATTATCCCATGATACGCACGGCAAAAATCACAGTTTGGGCAAGGAGTCCCCACGGCATAAGTGCCGAACATAGCTTCATCCCGGTTCTGGCACTCGTTCCTCCCCTCATCATGCGTTTTTTCGGAACCTGCATTGAAGTGCACCTTTTTTTCAATCACACTCTGAAGATGGTTCGGTGGGGGGAAACAGGGGACAGATGTGGCTTATTGTTCCCGCTCTTCAAACCTTCCAGCCAATTACAGCGCAGTGGGCTGTGCGCAGAGCACGCACAGCCTTTTTTTTGTGCACTGGACATGGCTACGAAGAAACATAAATATGAAGCTACAGGACAATGATTTTGATAAATGGTTTATGCATGGCTATGTTCGAACATTAAAATGAGAATAAGAATAACATGAATTTTCAATCAGGGGCGAAGTAGGGTTCCCGCTCCAACACAATAGCCAATCAGAAGAAACCTGCTCAAACGCAGAGGCGGGGAAATTCTGCCTGCGCATCTACGTTGCAATGTAGCTGTGCACAAAAAAAGTTTTTTAAAAGTTTCCGCTCCAACACAACACAACAGCCAATCAGGATGAGGAAGAACAGGCCCGCCGAGCAGATCGCGTGTTCATGGGGAGTGTTACATTGTTTGAAACCGCAATAGACATTGAGGTCTTCACTAGACACACGCTGCAGTGGGAAGGGAGAAACCATGATGGAAAAGGTTCTGTTTCTTTTGGAACCAGGATGTGTCCGGTTTAGTTTTCCAGTGGGGATCCGCCCATAGCTTACTATACAGAGTCAGGCAATTGCAAACTACCTCTGAATGTCTCTTGCCTTGAAAATCCTGCATTTATATCAGGTTCATAAAATTCACTATAACGTTACTTGTTTCCTTATTTCTGACCCATTACCACATGTTGTGATTATAATTACAGTCTTTCTGCAAAAATTAGGTTTGGAAACATGCATTTAAATAGTATTTGGACTTTCAACACTCTGGCTCCAGAACAAGAAATAGTTAACATAGTAAAATAATCTTGCTACAGCTCTACCCTGTTTTTTCTTCAGTTACTTTATTTCTAGAATTTTGGAAACGACGGCAGGCTGAGTTGGAATATGAATGGAATACTGTGGAGTTCTTAGAGCAAGAAGAACAAGTACGCCCAGAGTATGAAGCAAGATGTCATCACATTGTAGTCAATGAAATCACACAGGTGATGTATTTTTTAAACTCATGTCTGTAAATATAAGATAAAACTTTCAGATTAGACAAATGAGGTCTAGTATCTTGTTTATCAGTGGGTGGGACCAGATGTTTTGGGTAACACCTGTGATACAAACTTGCTAGGTGAAAGGAACCAGGCTATATCGTGTTTCCCCGAAAATAAGATCTACCCCAAAAATAAGCCCTATCATGATTTTTCAGAATTTTTGGAGGAGGCTTAAAATATAAGCCCTACTCCAAAAATAAGCCCTACCGGTAGTTACAGATCAGGATGCTGTGATCCAGCAGGGTGTTCCCTGCCAATGAGGATGCAGCTTGCATCACATGTGAGGAGGAAGCAACAAGGCTGCCGAGAGCCCGCCTTAATGAATTGTGAAGGTACCATATTTTCCCTAAAATAAGCCCTACCCCGAAAATAAACCCTAATGCATCTTTTGGTGCAAAAATTAATATAAGACCCTGCCTTATTTTCGGGGAAACATGGTAGCTTGGCCACAGAGTTCCAAGTTTTACATATACAAATACCTCTGTTGGGCAAAAGGATCTGAAGGCCAAATGAAATGAGACTCTGGGAGATCTGTGATCAACCCTAAAAGCTGTTTTAGTTCCAAGTAGCTGGTAAGAGATAGGGCAGGGAGTCTGATCAAGCTAGGGAAGTGTTTGATCTTTGTTCCATGCCATTTCCCCCATTTTAAATGCCTCTCAGACTTGCCATTTGTTTTCATCATACAGGTCCATGTATCTTTTCCCAGCAGATCAAATAGCAACTGGGAGAGGGGGAGCATATCAATCAAGAAAAGTGTGTGTGGAAAGAGGGCTAAATATGCCTACCTTTCCCAAAAGCACTTCTGTAGCCCAGATTGCTTTTCTTACCTACTCTTCAGGCTACCTTGAAGTAAAGAAAAAAACATAAAATCTGATCAGCCAGTGTCTCACCTTAGGTCTGTCATGTTACAAAGTGGCTTCTTATTGCTCACTGCTTACCAGTTCCCTTTGTCTAGTCTCAGTGTTGAGCAGATTCAGTACTTATTCCAATGTATATTTACAGTTAAAAAGTCTTAAAAACCTATTATACATCCCAAGCAGAGTTATCTCTTTACCTGTAAGTCCACTGAACTCAACAGGCCTAAATGGGCATATATTTGCTTAGTATTCCTCTGTAGGTGACATCAATTGGTATGGTAGGAATCAAGGTTGTATGCAAGGTGTCAGAGTCAGCGTGAGCTTAAAGAAGTGATGTTTAACACTTTCTCCTTTCCCTGCATCTCCAGATAGCTGGTGATTATGATCAGGAGAGCCTCCAGAACAACGTGGAGTGCTGTAACAAGAAGGGGAAACTGGATGAAATCCAGCCCCTTGCAGTTGCTGTGAGAATGTGCTGATGTGAATAAATCTTTAGGTTGCATACTGGTGATTCTGAAAAAAAAAACCATTCCTGAGTAATATATATTTTAAAATCTCAATTATAATAGATCTATGAAAAAAGACAAAAACTGATAGGGCAGTTAATGACACAATAAGTTTATCCCAGAAGGAAGGCCATTCCAAAGGTGAAGTCTTACTGCCAATAAATAAGGCTCACTAGCTATAGCCCTTCGGGGGAGGGCGGTTTATAAATAATAATAATAATAATAATAATAATAATAATAATAATAATAATAATAATAATAATAATAATAATAATAATAATAATAATAATAATAATATAACTTCAGATGTAATTGATATGGTGGAACATGAAGTGGGAGTAATTGGTTACGTGCCTTCCCATAACCTCCATCTGAAACTGATTCACTTGTATTTTCTAGAGTTAAAATGAACTTATTCCTTACAGAGATGGAAGTTAGCCACTGTCTTCATAACACAAACCTGAAGTGCCATAATGATTGCATAATTAGGGAGCATATTATGTGATCAAAAGTTGGCTCAGGCCCTTTCCACACATGCAGAATAATGCACTTGCAATCCACTTTCACAATGGTTTGCAAGAGGATTTTGCTATTCCACACAGTGAAATCCAACTGCAGAGTGCATTGAAAATGGATTGAAAGTACATTGTTACAAGCCAAGGGTTATATTAGGGGAAAAAACCACCTCCTTTTGCGGGAGGCATTAGCAGAGTCAATGCAAAAAAGAAGTGACTGGGAGATGCTCTTGGAATGGACCCAGAATCTGACGGCAGGGGGAGGTTGTATTCACAGCGCAATTATTTGCAGTCCCTGCCTTGCGTCTCGTTGGCAAACCCAATGAAGCCTCCAAATGGAGTGCACTTATTTAAAGCATACTGCAACCCCCCCCCCCTTTTGTTTTGCATCATGCGCAATTAATAAGGTGCACCTCTGAGGCAGACTTGCAAGGGGATCTTTCAGAAGCAAATCTCTCTTGCTTCCAGTCTCCCCCTCCCCCCGCAAAGCTTTCTCATGCTTCGCTTCTTGGGCAAAAGGCCTGTAGCTGCCAGCTTGCAACGTGCATATAAAAACTGCCATGGGGAAGTCTGTTAATGATGAAGGATTTTAAATGGTCCTCTTCCCCGCTCCCCTGGATGCTTGTCCCACCCAAAGCCCTTTGACTAAGTTGTCCAAAGTCTTCTATATGTTCTCCCTGCTTGTGACAAGGGATTTCCAGGAAGATCTGTAGCATTTGCTTTGTGATAACATGCAGATTGTTCACAACTGCATGCGAGCTCTGATTGGTTGAAAAGCAGGTGAGATCTGATTGGCTGAAAAAGCAGGCAAGCTCTGATTGGCTGAAAAGCTGTTGTGTCACTGCCAACGGCGCGAAAACAAGCACACATCTGATTCCTGTTAGTCCCCTCAGATCTGGCTTTGCCGTGTGTTTGTTAAAAAGGTGTACATACAAGCAGGTTCTAAAAAAAACCCCATGAGATAAGGGGCGGAGAGCCAGAACTGGGATGCATCCATGTTCGGCGGTTCAACTGTGGGGAGATCTCGATGAAAGCTGGATATTTCGGGTGAGTATCACAGGATTAATCGGCTGTGGGAATATCACCAAAGAGAAAACACAAAGTATTCTAAGACAGAAACAGATCAGAAAACTCATTTGTCATTGCTAATATTGAAAAGTACTATGTGAGTTAATTGAGGAATGTGTGTGTGAGCTCCAAATAACTCTTTCTGAATGAACTTTCTTCACAGAAAGAAGAGCATGTCCCATATACAACCTGTGGAAAGTGTGTGCGGATGACCTTCTGTACGAGTGCTGTCCTTTTCTGGGTAAAATTACTGTTGATGTTCATTATTCATTTAATTTCATCAGCATTAGCAATATATATATATTGTCAAAGTTCTTTTTACTATCTTGTGTGGAATTTGAGATGTCTTTGTACAGCTGGACTTGCTTCTAATGGCAAAATTAAGGGGAAAGCACCCAGGAACAACAACACAAAGATATTCAAATGAAAAGTGTTACAGTTGCACTAACTGAGCTAAAAACATTGCCAATTCTGTACCTGACTTTCCCAGAACTTAAGCAGAGTTCCTTGTGGTAACAAGAAGTCAAAGGGGTCCTTGATGTCTACTCAACTTCCTTTGGACACAGTTTCCATTTAGGATTGAAAACTGAAGACAAGGAAAAATCCCAAATGTCCATATATTTATGCTAAATAGAGTTGGCCCTAAGACAGCCTCCAGGAGAAAATGGCAACTTTGCATGGTAGATTCTGCATTGCACTCCACTGAAGTCTGTCCTCTCTCTGGACCCCCCTTCCTCAGGTTTCACCTTGAAAATCTCCAGGTATTTCCCAGTCTGGAGCAGGCAACCCTCTGCACAATGTAGGATGTTCTGTTCCCCAAGCAAAACGGTTTCTGGTGCCCTGTGCCCGGCCACAACAGAGTGGGAGAGTCACAAGCAAGGTTTAATAGTTCAAATAAAAGGTTTAATATTTAGAAGAATGGAGACCCTAACTCCTCCCAGGGTCTGCTTAAAATAAAGTACTTGCTTGACTGGACAGTAGCAGCTGTAGACTTTTGTTCTTTCTTTGTCTGCTTCCAGGAAAGTCCACGTCTTTAAGTTCCTTGAGTCTTTATCTAGCTACTATTCTCTGTAAACCTCAACTTTGTGCTCTCTGTGCACCTTTGACATGGCAAAATACTGCTGCCTTCTGACTCCCTAGGCGCTTGTACTGAACTGAACTGACTGAACAGGGGGATTACTGGGTAATTAAAAAAAGACAGCCTCTTGGGAAACTTCTTAAAGGGACAGCGGCTAACTAAAATTCCCTCCCTTTGGAGACCATACAGAGGACTAAACCTATGCTATCTATGGGAAACTTATACTTAACAATAAAAATAATAAAGGCTTCTGTGGGGGCATGACATAGGATGTTTGAATAATAGCTGTATCTTCAATGTTTGTGATGTCTAAATTGTAAACAAAGGAGCCTAAAAGAAAGAGCAGGGGATGCAAACATACAGCTGTTCATAATTTCTCTGCTTCTGGGATTGTAGAGAGTGATGTGTTGGAATGCTTGGAGTTAACTCCCCACAGTAAACTCCCCGAGTTCAACAAAAAGGCCTAGAAGCCAAAGTCTGATGTTGCCTCTTGGCACTGGTATTCAGAGGTTCACTGCCTCTGAATATGGAAGTTCTGCAGTTTCAGCTCTCACGACAGATTTTTCAAGATCAAGTCAAGAAAGTAGATTCTGAGTTTGTACCCAAGCAGCCCACAGCAGCTTCTGGCCTTGGCTACCCAGGCTGATGAAAGCTCACTATATAAATTCACTCACTCACTCACTCACTCACTCACTCACTCACTCACACACTCACTCACTCACTCACTCACTCACTCACTCACTCACTCACTCACTCACACTCTGTGTGTGTGGGGGGGGAGAACCTTTGGGTCATCCAGGGGTTATTTTGGGCTGCACCCTTAGCAATTAGAGGACAAATTCTTGTAGATACAAGTGTGAAATAGGCATTTAGAGGAAGAGATGGAAATTTAGGCTTGATATTAATCCAAAGGAATGAGTGGAAGGTAATAAAACATTATTCACAGGAGTAATAAAACATTTTGAATGCATTTTAAGTCGTATGACACTTAAAATACTTTTAAATGTTATAACAGTTGTTAATTTTGAAAGCATTTTGAAATGTTGTCAAAAATGTATCTTCTGTGTGCCATGGCCCATTGCTGTGTTCAAATTTGTGAGTTGGGACATGTTCTATAATGTGATGGTGGCTTTGAGATGACCTGGCGCAAAAAATCGTTCTTTGGTTGTAATGGGGGAGGGTGGCCTTTGGTCACGGTGGGGGAGGGTGGCTGGACACTATGCCAACATTCCAGTGCCCATGCTGCTGCCACCAGCATAGTAGGGCTGGAGTTATGGTATGGGGAGGAGCTAACATTAGTAGTCTCCCTCTCAGCCTTTGTTGGCATTATGCTGGTGGCCTGCGCCTTGGACTTTTGCCACCAAAAAGGCAGCATAAATCCATTCCGCCCATTGGGGGCTTCTCAGTGGCAGGGATTTTTTTTCTGCAGAAAAAATTAAAGGAGTTTTAAAAGACATGCGTGGGCATATAGTATGTTAATTCGGAATACATTTGTTCTTTTTTGTCTTCAGATCTTGCTCATTATCGCCTCAGTGATTGGCATAATTGTGTACCGGCTGTCTGTGTTTCTGGTGTTTTCAGCAACACTCCCAAAGCACATTAATGGTACAGAAGCAATCCAGAAGTATCTAACTCCACAGGCAGCAACTTCAATCTCTGCCTCAGTCATCAGCTTCATAATCATTATGATTCTGAACATGATCTATGAGAAGGTCGCAATCATGATTACTAACTATGGTAAGATTATCAAGTAGTAGCCCAACACCCAAAGTTTGCAAGAAAAAAACTGAGGAAATGTTATGCTTAAAAATGGGAATGCTAGCAAATAGGGTACCTCTACCATGTATTTTAAAATTTTACTATACTTGCTTGCAATTACTGTTAAGCGTTTTAAAATGCAGTCTTCTATCAGAGAAATACAGCATTCTCCATGCCTAAGAAATCCTTGTGTGGCCAGCATGAAAGGGCCATTGTTTATAGTGAGATATTTATGAAACCAACAAAGCACAAATGATTACTATAATTCTTCCAGGTTTATGACAACCATCAGAACTGCATAATACATTCAGCTGCATTAGTTATTGTTTAGAGTAACCATTTTCTTGTAAATAAATCAGAAAAGAACCGATTCTAAAGCGTTAATTCCTTAGTAATAATAGATATACTTTTGAAAACATGCTGGGTTTTTCCCCATCCTTGTCCTTTTTATTAAATGAACTGTCCTATTTTGGTACATGTAAAGTAGCTGTATTCAAATATCTTTTCATTTGCATCACATCAAAATTATGTACTGAATCTTCTGGAGGCATTTTTGCATTGAGAACTGCTGTTTGTTCATGTGTAGAAGAGCAAAAATTCCTCTCCCCTTTTTTGTAACACATAGTCATGGAATTAGCATAATGGTTCCAGTATATTAGGCAACTCTAAATTATCTGTGTTATAATTATGTAAATTGCATTCAGGGGTGCACGACACATATGTATTGGTCTCCAAAGCTGTTCTCAGGTTAACAATTTCTTTCTCACCCCATCAACTGCAGAACTACCCAGGACGCAGACTGATTATGAAAATAGCCTGACCATGAAGATGTTTTTATTCCAATTTGTCAACTATTATTCTTCATGTTTCTACATTGCATTTTTTAAGGGTAAATTTGTAGGCTACCCTGGTGACCCGGTTTATTGGCTTGGAAAATACAGAAATGAAGAGGTATAACTGGAGTGTCCACTGTGTCTGTGGGTGTGCTTTCCCATAACCAGAGATAGTCAAACCAAAATAGATGTTTGATGCAGTTAACTTAACCTCAGTGGCCTTTTCAAAAGCAAAAGGACCTTAGTGTAGTGAAGGGGATTCTTAACCCCTTTTGTATACTACAAGGAAAACCTAAATCTGGAGTCCGTATTTGGAAAAATAGCTGTGGGAGGCCAGTTGGGAGTGGAACAACCCCCAGTGGGTGAAGGCTAAAGGCTCCAGTGCCTTTAGTATTCAATCAGCTCCTCCCAAGCTGCTATGCATTTTTTAAAAGTCCTTCAAGGTAATGTTATATGGCTTCGTGTAATGTTAGTCTTCAGTCTAGGCCACTTTGTCCTCTCTAAGGGCTACACTGGAAGTAGTGATGGTGCCAAAGTTCAAATCTGGAAACTTGCAGTGATGAGCTTAACAGTTTTCCACATAGTACTCAGTAGAAGCTGGCCTCAAACTTACCAGAGTTCAGGCTTAGCTCATCAGAACTCTCTCCAGTACCTCAGCTTTCCTCCTGCTGCCACAAGTTCCTTTCTTTCCATAAAAATTTCTGGGCAGTGGTGATAGAGAAACCTCACAGAGCCATTTCCATGAATTCCATGGACAATGGACACTGTTCTAGAATACAGCACTTGGGATACAGTCATAAATATGCACAGCATCATCTGGGTCCTGATATATGTCGTTTCCAGGGAATCTAATGCATAAAGTACATCCTGGAAGACAACAAGTTAAAGTATCTATGGTTTGCATCCAGCCAGCTTTTTCACTGAATGTGACCTAGTTCCCTTCCTTACTGGAGCCCCTGTCCCACATGGCTTATTTCCATGATGGCCCCATGATCCACAGCATGGCTTGTTTTGTGTTCAAAGTGGACTCTACCCACCCTTATACCAGCCAAGACACTGACTTTATTCAGCTCCCTGATGCTTCACTTGCTGCCATTTCAGTGTCTGAGGCCAACCCAGAGAGACTGCCTACAGGGCCTTCCAGGGGCTTTCCCCACTACAGGAGGAAGCTAAGGTCGACTTCAGTGGAGGGTGATTCCAGGCTGTTCCCACAGCAACTGAGTTGGCCCCCTGGAACCGAGCTAAGTGGACGGGATCATCTTGGTGCCTGTTTCACTCCTCGATCGTGATTGGCGCTTGTGTTACGGCGGGAAACGGGAGCGTTCTTTTTTTTTTTACAGTTTTTACAGTTTACAGTTTACAGTTACATGCGCTTTCTGCCATGACTCTCCCATTCTGCACATGCCACAAAAGCAGCTCGTGATTGGTTGAATGGATGAGGTGTCGTTTCGATGCTTCCCCACTTCGAAGCTTCGAGGCTGTATTGACCTTGTTCCAGCAGAAAAGTGTAGTTCATAACTTTGACAAGGATGTCACAGTTCTGAGAGGGGGGAACTGAGACAAAACAATGTTGAGCTCGGTGGCAGTGGGGATTCACTGAGGCGAACCTAGGTAGAAACCAGTTCAACTCTGTCAGTGGGGAAAGCCCCCCAGTTGCTGAACTAGACTGTGGGAATTTGTTGGATACCCAGTGATATTACTGGAAATCTTTAGAGTCATCTTAGATTTTATAGTGTGTATGTGTTTTGTAAAACTGTCACTAGTTGAGTTTATTCCAAATAGGTGGGGGTCATCACTAATTAGAAGCAGTCTGAAGACTGCTGCTAATATTCAAGTCATTTCTGATTATGTTACTTTGCACAATCCTATGAATACAATAAGGGGCAACACTGCTATGGAAAATATCGCCGTTATTTTATGTACTAGTAATCTGAAAGCATAAAAGACTTTGAAGCTGTTTCAGTCCAAAAAACAAACAAAAATAAATCCAGGCAGCTTTTTTACTAAATCTCATTCGATTCCCCTCCTCACTTTAGACCCCGTGACACATGCCTTTCATTTATATGCATTTTTAATTATGAGCCTAAAAGTTTGCCACATAGACCTCCTAAATTTTTATTTATTTATTTATTTTACAAGATTTATATCCCACCACTAAGGCAGCTAACAATTCAAAACGTACATAATAAAATTATATTTAAAACCATTAAAACCAGCTGCCCCCAAAATCACACACATTAAAACAATTCAAAACAGAGCTAAAATATATAGCAGTATATAAAAATAACAATTACAGCATTGGTCAGGAATGGTCACTGAGAGAACACTAAACGAAACCAAAAAAATCTTCACGTGCTGGCGGAAGATAGCAACAGAAGGGGACAGATGAATTTCCTTGGGGAGAGAGTCCCAGAGCTTTGGTGCCATGACTGAATACTAACTATATAGTTTAAAATCATAGGAGATGTAATTGTCCCAGTTGAGGTTATGGAAGCTTATAGAAACAGGTCATATCATGAATACCAAGTAAAAGGAATCATATGCCCAAACATCTCACACATTATCTTTTGTCATCTTTACAATGGCTCAGGTAGGCCGTTGTAATTATCCAGCATTGCAACTGTGGGTTCTGAGAGTTTGCCTGAAGTCAACTAAGGAGAACTTGACTGAAACAGCATTTATACAGGGGACTTCCCTGATCACAGATCACAGATGACAAAAGATAATGTAAGCTCATTCCTTTTAAAATGTAACGCCTTCTTCTACCCCACTTCCTATTTCATCTTTAGTGTGATCCAGGTGGATGTCTTCTTGAACTTACAACACAGCTGACAATAGTAATGGGAGGGAAAGCAATCTGGAATAACATTCAAGAAGTGCTTCTTCCGTAAGTAAATAATGCTGAGAAGTAACTTTGTGCAATATTTGTATGCAGCATTTTAGTCTGTGTTGTCCTTGGGCAGAATGTGTGTGTGTGTGTGTGTGTGTGTGTGTGTGTGTGTGTGTGTGTGTGTGTGTGTGTGAGAGAGAGAGAGAGAGAGAGAGAGAGAGAGAGAGAGAGAGAGAGAGAAACTGAACCATTAACTCATAAAAGAGAATTAGTTCAGTAATAATGATCCAGTCTCTGAGATGTTCAGAAAGATTTTGAGGATGGTAAGAAAGGTTTTTTCTGTTCTCCAGTTTTAGACAGGGACAAAATACATCTTTTTCATAAAAGCACTGGTGAAGATGTGTGTGAGAGAAAGAAAAACCAGGAGAAAACATTGGGATGGGTGTTTTCCTTTCTCTGGTGTTTCCCCCGTGGCCAGTATATCTTGGATAAGGAGGTGAATCATCCCGGTCTCCCATGATTACTGCATGGCTTCCGGGTCTAACTTGGGCCCGCCCTGCGAGATTTCTCTTATCCCACGCCTTTCAAAAAACAGTAAAATTGGGGGTTCTTTTAAAAAACTGCATTGCTCCCGCTCCCGTTCAAACACAACAGGAGATGAACTGGTTTATTTTTCCCACCTCACCATCTGGAGCCAATCAGAACGGCGGAAAAACGGGACAGTTTGCGCATGTGCGGCAACGTTGGTGAAGAAAATGAAATTAAACCGGGGGCTATGCAAGTTTTTCCTCCCGGCCTGAACGCGCTGAAGGGGTGCTGTGCGGAGGGAGGAACTGAGATAGAAACATTCCAGTATGTATGATCCCGATTTCCCCCCAGGATATTTTGGCCATGGGGGAAACGCCTCTGTCTCATATGCTATGAATCTAATGTAAATGAACTGTGGGCTACTCTGACATTTCTAAAATTTTATATTATGCAGTATATACTAAAAAATCCTTGCGTCCATTGCATGCCCACTCAGTCCTTTCAATCAGATACACACACTGAGAGTTCTGTGTACAGAACTTAATTTATTGACAGGCATGAGCTCAATTTAGGTTGGGAATATGGAGAAAGGGACATAAGCACATAAGCCTTCCCCCTGACAAAGAACGATCCTGGGGAGATGCAGTTTGCATTCTGTTCTCTCTGAACAGTATGATAATATTGCATACAAATATATTGGGAGAAAATTATACGTGTTCTTATTTTAAATATTTCTCCCTGTATCCATTTTATTTGGGTTACATTCTTCAATTGCAGGAGTTCGTATCATTAATCTATGTAGAAGTATCTGTAATACTTCAGAACCTATGCAAAAATTGCTAAACCAGTTGTCAAACCATTTTATGTTATTATCTCAATCATAATCAAATCAGATAATTAAAAATCTGTACTAATGAATCTGAACTGGAACCAAACTTCATCCTTGTTAATCAAGGACTGATGTCTTTGCAGATGGTCTAATCTGCAATGATTTAGGGTTCAACAAATTCAGGGGAAATATTTGCAGAAATTTAGTTTTTAAAAAATTAATTGGGGATTCTTTTGATAGTTTTGTATTCTTTTGATAGTTTGTCAGCAAGGTTAATAGCATATAAAATATATTTACTGTACTACTGAATATCAGAATATGTTCTGAATATGTACTGAAGCGTGCCATTTTTGCACTTACTATGTATTTATTTAAGAACAAGCATGGAAGTAATGCAAACATTTTAAAATTGGTTAAAAATGGATTCTGGGATGAAGGCGTACAACAAAGATGTTCTGGTACAACAGTTCAACTGGCCTCTCCGTAAATAGTTTTAAATAGCATTAATTAGCTCAATATAGCTGTTTCAGACTCAGATTGTTAGGAATTAGTGACTTTATATTAAGCAAAGCACTATTTCGTTCCTGTTGACTACTTTATCATGTACCTCATCCACACAGAACTTCCCAGTTATTCTGTGCTAAACAAAGAATAGCTGCTATTATTGCTATCAGGCAGTTTATGTGTTGTATTGATTCGTATCAAGTTCTGAAATTAAATTTTGCAATATAATCTCCTAGACACAAAATTCAGAAGGAAAAGTATTGCCATTCAGAAAGAGTGACTCTGTATAATAATTACATTTTTATAAAGATGCTTTAAACACTACTTGGTGGGAGTAAAATGGTTCAGTTCTAATTGACTCTACTTATGTAGTGCTGAGGGTCCAACAATATATTGAACCCAATTATATGTATCTTTATTCTGATATTTTCTTTTTTAAAATGAAAATATGGAATTGGGGATGCTTCATCCTTTTTCGGTGGCTGTACCACTCCCCAAAGCTGGGTTTCATCAGATGTGGGGAAAATATTACTGTTTGTATCCCTCAATGGTTAAAGAGGTGGGGGGAAATTTGTAAAACAACTGGAAAGGAAAGGTTGAGCTACTTCATTTCCCTACACCAGTGGTTTCCAAGCTTTTTTTTCACTTGAATGCTTCTTGGCATCCCATTTCCTTGAAATTGTATCCCCATATTAGTAAACCCATTGCAAAAAATTTTTCACATACCCCCAAACACACTGGTGCACACCCCCTGGGAATACGTGTACCCCAGGTTGGGAATCACTTATTTTTCCCACTGAAACTCATAGTTGTGATAAATATTTTAAATTTTAAAATACAGTGTCAGAAAAAAGATGCCGTGTAACCATGTGTAATATTCAGTTTGGTCTTGATCTTTAGTGTGAGACACTGAAAAATCATCCAACAGTCAAACCTATCCTATATGTAGTCTAAACCTAGTCCCGTGTGGATCCAGACAATAGACCCAGACAATGATGAGCAGGGTTCAGATATGGAGAATTCTGAGCCCTGGAAAACCTGGAGCTGCTGCTACATGATCCAGGCAGGTGGGGGTAGTAGCACTGTGTGTGTATGGGGAAGAGGGGGAGGAGATGGGGTAGCACTACTGTGTAAGTCAGGCAGTCATTGGTGGCAGCTCCCCCACTAGGCTGGTGCATGGACTAGCTGGGGAATGAGCAACCCAGTGAGGTCTCACAGTCCCCTGCTTGTTATTCCATAAGAACAAAATATTTATGGTACATATTCTTTAGAAGACAGACTAAATCTTAGTTTCATCCAAAATCATAGATGGTTTAAGAATCTGATCGGAAGATGTTGCACTGCTGCTCGGTCGGAAATGATTGTCCCACGCTGGGAACAGGACTACCACCTGCAACCAATTGGCAAGCTTGGATTGTTTTATGAGTATCTTGAAATGGGTAAGCTAGCAAATGGATTCTCAGTTTTGCAACATAATGTATTGAATCCAATTTTTCCCTTTAATTCCACCCAATAAATAAAAAAGACTAAAGAAGTAAACATTTACAGACTTTTAAAAAGCAGGAAAGCTAGATTAATTTTTTTAGTTTGGATTTATTTTTTAAAATCCTGACACAAAGAAATTAGATATGCCTATGAGAAATATGACTAAGCTGATCTGAATGTACAGTTGTCTGTAGCAGCAAAAGAATTTCCTCATGAACATCAGAAAATCCTAATAAGCCCTTGGAGCATTCTTCTTCATCCTACACATATAAGGCTTTGGCTCATTTTCAGAATAGAATTAGCTTCTGTGTAAATGCTAACATCAAAGTCAGGGGGCCTGATCAGGTTCCTTGAGAGTTCTTATCTGGCCCATGAGCACCCTGGAAAAAGTCTGGAAGCTGCTGGGGCAGGATGGGGCACTTAAATTTTTATGGGCTGAGGTTTTTTTGCTCAAAACCCAGCTTGCCATGACCTTGGGCAGAGTCTTCCCTCCTATTTTTGCAGCCTGTTTTTAAAAGGAGTGCATACCAACTGCTCTCTCCTTCACATCATGTGCAGTTGGCATGCTTTCCTTTATCCCATGTGCAGCTTGGTTTCCCAGGACTGGAGGAGCTTCAGTTCTTGGAAAATAGTAAGCTGGAGAAAGGGGTGGGTGGGATTCAAATAATTTAACAACTGATTGTACACAAGCACCATTTTAACAACTGGTTCCACCGAAGTGGTGCGAACCTGCTGAATCCCACCACTGGGTGGGGGCAATGGTGGAATTCAGCAGGTTCACACCACTTTGGCAGAACTGGTTGTTAAAATGGTGCCGGTAAACAACCAGTTGATAAATTGTTGGAATCCCACCATCAGAACCGGTTGTTAAATTATTTGAATCCCACCACTGGGTGGGGGCCTTGTTTATATTTACTGTCAGAGGCTGGCTGAGAGCAGGATTTGCTCCTCTCAGCAATTGTTGGCTCTGACAGGTAGTAAGCTTCTGCTGTTGCCTGCTGCTTTCCTCTTTCAGCAAGAGCTCTGTAGGAGGTGCAGAATGGGGCTTGGAGGCATGCTGCTGTTGCTCATGAGTGGAATACAGCTGTCTTTACTCACAAGCAATTGTTGGTTGCAGTGTGATGCTCTGTTCAAGGATAAATTTTCTGAAGTTAGCATTAGCAAATCTTACTAATTTTGCAGCCAAATTACCCCCAACTTAAGGCTTTTGATCTTAAAATTTTCCCTATGTTTAGGACTACACACATATGTGAACGGCACTTCTCTGTAATTTATGTTAATAAATTAAAAAGTATGTTTGCAGCTTACCTGAACAGCATACTAAAAATTGCTACAGTGCAGACTTTGACTCCATATTTTGATGCAGTAGTTCAAAGCAAGAGGTGTCAATTATCAAATACTGTTAAATAAAAGAAAACATTATAAGAGTGTTATTGTTTTAAGCATATTTGTATTTTAAGTAAAAGATACCATTAATTGGTTTTGCCTGTGTCTTCGATAAAGTTTATATCTCCGTATACATGAACCAGCCTAACCAAGTGACACTTCTGTCATATCTAACCTTCATAACAAATGAGTTTGAAACCACTGATTTAAACTGTGTTATCGTTTTTTTTACAGTAAGAAATAAACATAGGGGCAAAGGGTACTTGGAGGTGTCACCAAAAAATCTGCACTGGTTAGCCAAGCAGATTCCATTTCATAATTTTTTTTTAGTTCCATGAGGATTCAGAATGTTTGTGCTCAGAAGTTCCAGATTTCTGGGATGTAACAGCCCATGTTTATCAAGGAACCAATACTTTTGGGCAGCTGGGAGCAGTTCTGTGTTTAGCCACAGAGATACACTGCTCTGACCTCTGAAAAGACACAATGCTAACGTTTCACCAATGTATGCTGCATTTGTTTTTGACAGTTATACAGTTTGGATTTGTGACCTTATTTGTGGCATCATTTCCTCTGGCACCTCTTCTGGCTGTAATTAACAATTTGCTGGAAATACGTGTGGATGCCTGGAAGATCACAACACAGTTCAGGCGTATGATTCCTCAAAAAGCTCAGGACATAGGAGCATGGCAGCCAATCATGCAAGGAATAGCCATTCTAGCTGTGGTTACAAATGTAAGTGCAGTCTTATAGCAACAAAAAATTGTACCTTCAATTTCAGCCATTTTGTAATCTTTAGTCCAATGTTTATGCTTTCACTGTCTGTATTTTCTCTTAATTACTTGTTTACTAACAGTATGCTGAAATGGCAGAGTGGTTAGACTAAGACCAGGGACAAACCAGTACTAGTCCTCACTAAGCCATGGAAGCTTGCTGGGGAGCCTGTCATAATTTTCAGCCTAACGAACTTCACAAGGTTTTTGTAGGTAGAAGGGGAGATTAATGTGGCAGGCTATTTTGGGTCCTGGTTAGGGAAAAAAGGATAAATCCAGGAGAAAGGTGGGTTACAAATAAAAGTGTAAAATAGTTAACTTACAAGTGGGCATCCCACAAAACCTGTGGGGAAGAAATCCAGGTTCCTTTATCTTTGCTTCCTCTCGTCTCCTCTTACTTCTCTCAATCTCTCTTTCTTTCTTTCTTTCTTTCTTTCTTTCTTTCTTTCTTTCTTTCTTTCTTTCTTTCTTTCTTTCTTTCTTCCTCCCTCAACTCCTTCTCTTACTCTCTCCCCATGCCTGTCTTTTTCTCTCTCATTCTGCCCCCAGCCCATCGCTTTTCCACTTTTTGCCCTCTACCCCATCACTCTTTCTTTCTGACCCCCATTACTCTCCAGGCTAGCTGCCCAGCAACAGCAGCATTCCTCACCACCTACCTGTTTGCTCCCTAAAAGCAATAGTGGCAATATTGGGGAGGCTGCATGGTTCTTTCCTCCCCCAACTGTGGCGCACTTGCCTGCTTCCTCTCACCCACCCCAGCAATGGTGGTGCTCCTAGCCACCTGCCTGCTTCTCCCCCCCCCCGCCCAAAACAGTGGCACTCCCACCTGCCTACCTGCTTCTTACCCCACACCCAGCAATAACTTAGTAGTGGTACTCCCAACTGCCCAACTGCCCACCTGCTTTCTGACCCATCCACCCCTCCCATCAGCATGCATGGTATGACTCCAGGCCCCATCCCTTATCTTGGAGTCTGGCTGTAATGGGAGCAGTGTCTGGGAGTTCTCTGAGCTAAGAGCAGCTCCCAAAGTCTGCTACCACAGTCGGGCTGGGCTGGAGCAGCGCTTGGCATCTGCCATAGCCAGTCCTGGAATGGCTCCTGGGTTCTTCCAGGCTCTTGGGCTCCGCTGCACTGCTGCCACCAGGCCCACCACAGCTCCCAGGCTGTGCAATTCCAAGGCCCACTGCAACTCCCTATGGACACTGCAGAATCATAGTAAGTGCATGGTCATTCCAAAGCCCTGATCAATAATATTTGCAACGTAGCAGCTGGGCCTGTGACACTGGTATAAATTAATCCTCCAGCCATGTTTATGCTTACCTAAATTCTTCAGGATAATATAAAAATTCAAGCATAAAATTGCCAGCATCCTATCTTTGCCTCCTATTCCATCCTCAGGAGCTGATAAAAGAAAATTCTGTCCAGAGAAAAAGATTTCAAAGAGATTTGTGCAAATGGAGCAATCAGGACTACAACATTTAAGTGTTTAATCAGTTACATTAATTGACAAAAAGATTTATTTTGTTAAATAATGCTGTCCCTCGTGAGCAGCAATTTTTTTATAAAAGATGTTAAATGACTAGTAACGAAGACTTGATAATTAGCAGTTTTGGAAAATATCTGGTAGCTTTGCCACCAACAGAGGGTCCCACTAACTGTACATCTCTGCTTTTCACATACCCTGTAATTACTGAGCTAGTGCTTCTTTTATGATATATCTTATTTCTTTCCATTTCACATATTTGTTTCTATAATACCCACAGAGCTACAAGTGGTTGTTGCGGAAAGCTAACTTGGAACAGACAGTTTGTCCAACACAGCTGATCTCAGTATATCAGACTGCCAATTTTAAAACTAGTTTTCATTTGCTTTACATAAATGGAAAAATGATTATAACTTAGAAAATCAAGATCCTTTTCCCTCTCCCAGTATGATTCTCTAAAACTCAGTCTGTGAATCAGGGGTGAGGGAAATGTTTCCCTTTTGAATACTCAAGATAATTAATTCTGCTTATGTCCCCATGGCTATATACAGGACATCTGGAAATAATGTGAAATTGAAAGTGAAAGTTTATGTGAAAAATACCTTGTAAAAGAAAGGCAGTAACGTCGAGCAAATAGAATACTTTGAATTCAGAAAAAAATTAGGTTCTTGTTTAATCATATGTAGGAAAAAACACAAAATATTTTGACACTGGGGAGTACCAGGAATGCAGTATATTACAACTATAATTTATTAACTTTCATGTATTGTCCTCTCATTGTACTTAACACAGAAAATCTGGTCCTAATCCGTGAAGTCACTGTGATGCTATTTTAACACATAATGTTCTCACAGTATATATTTATTTTGAAACCCACAAGAGAAAGGTTTGAAGACACCTGACATAGTTTTGCCTGTGAAGCTAAGTAGGCTGGGACTTGCTAATAACTGGGTCATCAAGACTCCAAAACCATTACTCTCAGCTTCTTGAAGATAATTAGGGTACTTTTTTAAAAGAACATTTAGATCAATCAGGCCAGTGGTCTATCTGGCATACTTTCTTGCACCAGTGGTCAGCAAGTTACCCTGGAACAACAACAGGGGATAGAGACTAAGACTGTTTCTGCACAGTCAGATTTGCATGGCTGCATTGGCATGATTCATGCCGATGCAAGCCCTGGGGCCGTTTGCTCGAACAACTCTACGGGCTGCACAGCTGGTGGAGCAGGCTCTGCACAGCCGCGCAGCCCCCCAAACAGCATCTTACCTTCTCCTGGCTTCCATCTCTCTGAGGAAGCCAGGGGACACGCCCCTATGGCCAAAGCGACGGCTGCAGCGACAGAGGCCAGGTGGCGTGTTCCCTGGCCTTCTCAGAGCGACGGAAGCCAGGAGAAGGTAAGAAGCCGTTTGGGAGTGGCGCAGGGAATACACCGGCTTCCACCTGCTGCCGTTCGCTCGGCAACGGGTGGAAGCCAGCATATTCCAAAACCTTGCCCCCCAAGCGAGGTTTGAAAGTGGTGTCTTCGCGCTGCTTGGGGGGGGGCAAGGATGGTGCTGCTGCGATGCAGCAGCGCCTCCTGTGTGAACAGCACCCCAGGGACGGTGTTTTTTCCATCCCTAGGGTGCTGTTTTTTGGCCGTGCAGAAATGGCCTAAGACTATGCCCTGATGTTGCCTCCTATTTCACAGGTGTACTGCTTCTGGATATGGATGTTCCCCTTACTAGCCATGGTTGAGATTCACTGATAAACCTACTCTCCATGAATCTTCTAAACTGGCTATTGTGGGTTTTCCGGACTATGTAACCATGCTCTGGTACTTTTGCTACACACGCCAGCTGGGTGATCTTGGGCGAGTCACAATTCTTTGGAGCTCTCTCAACCCCACCTACCTCACAGGTTGTTTGTTGTGAGGGGGGAAGGGCAAGGAGATTGTAAGCCTCTTTGAATCCCCTTACAGGAGAGAAAGGGGGATATAAATCCAAATTATTATTATTATTCTACATTGGGAGAATAACAAAATAGCTGTAGCTACTAAATGGTAGTGATCTGAAAAGGAAGTCCTATTTGACAGCAGGATTCTAGAAGGGGAAGGCTTACTTTGTTTCATTTGTATCCTCTCATTTCTTGCAAGAACACAGACCATTGTGCATAGCTTTTTACAGCTACCACAATAATAACAAAATAGTTATCCTGGGAATTATGCGGTTTACTGGAGAGATTTGAATATGCTCAGCATCAAAATGGTACAATTATTTTTTTTCCCCAAGGAAGATGCAGAGAAAAATTATTTGTCTTCAGATCTTTTTGTTAAATTGTATTCATTGTTCTCTCTTTTGAAACGCAGGCAATGATCATTGCTTTTACGTCGGATATGATTCCCCGCCTAGTTTATTACTGGTCATTTTCAGTTCCTCCCTATGGGGATCACAGCAGTTATACCATGAAGGGGTACATAAACAACACGCTTTCAGTTTTTGCTATTGCAGACTTTAGAAATGAAAGCAAGCCAGTCTTTCCATGGTTTAAGAATCAAACAACATGCAGGCAAGTTCTGTTCAAAATGGATATTCTTAACTTTTTAACATCAGAATGCCATAACCTATTAATTTCCTTTACAATGTAACAGCAAACAACAATCAACCAAAGAGAAGATTAAATATTGTATTTTATCTTTAAAAATATTTTATTTAACAAAAATATGTGTCAGGATATCTAGCTTATTCTGTAAATTAGATCTACATTTTGTCCTACCTAAACTCTGCATATGTTATTACAGAAAGTGTTAAAATGACTGATTGAATTTCTTTAGATACCGGGATTTTCGATACCCTCCTGGACATAAACACCAGTATGAACACAATATCTATTACTGGCATGTTATTGCTGCCAAATTATCTTTCATCATTGTCATGGAGGTCAGTACATTTCATCCTGAGCTGCCCCATTCAAGAGTGTCTTTAATATTTTATATTTAAAAGAATCAAATGCAGAACATCCCTGTCATCGGGGTGTTGTGTGGTTTCCAGGCTGTAAGACCATTTTCTAGTAGCATTTTTTTTAGAGAGCTGCTGAAAATTCACCATTTAGTACACATCTGTTCCCCAACGCCTGTACACAGTGTTAAGGAGCAGCAGTGGCGTAGGAGGTTAAGAGCTTGTGTATCTAATCTAGAGGAACCGGGTTTGATTCCCCACTCTGCTGCCTGAGCTGTGGAGGCTTATCTGGGGAATTCAGATTAGCCTGTACACTCCCACACATGCCAGCTGGGTGACCTTGGACTAGTCACAGCTCCTCGGAGCTCTCTCAGCCCCACCTACCTCACAGGGTGTTTGTTGTGAGGGGGGAAGGGCAAGGAGATAGTAAGCCCCTTTGAGTCTCCTACAGGAGAGAAAGGGGGGATATAAATCCAAACTCTTCTTTTTCTTCTTAACTTTTCTTTTCCACACTAGCATAGTAGGGTTGTTGGACTGCCTGACAGCTGACACATGGTGATGGCATTAACAGTAGCTTTACTTCTTTCAGATTCTTGCAGCTGAGCTGAAAATGCAAGAATTTGTCCCCAGACATGATTGGGAAAAGTCCCTCAGTAACCAGCCAAGAAATTCTTGGTGAAATTCTTCCACTGTCATTTTAAAAGCAGAGCCTTATCTGTGAGCTGATTTCATTTTGAGATTGGCTCCCTCTACTGAAATAAATGAGGAAGGCCACTTGCCCAAAGCCTGATGATGTATAGAAGCACACAGAAGTCTGGATTGACATATGTGTCAGTTCCCTAACCCTATATATTCCTCCCTATTAATTGTTATATATTCTGAATAACTGTCTTTGTTTATATTAACCTTTTCTAGCATCTCATCTACTTTGTGAAATTCATCATTTCCTATGCCATTCCTGATGTGTCACATAAAACCAGGAGCAAAATTAAGCGACAAAAATATCTGACACAGATACTCCTGCATGAGAATCCTCTGAAGTCTATGAAGAAAAATATGGGGAACATCGCCAATAAAATATTCAAAGGAGCAGATGGCAGTTTCCGGCCTAAATACGAATAAAAGCTTTACAAACTGATGGTGTCTTACCCTGTGGAATTGCAACTGAGATGTGAAAGTTTTTACCAGAAAAAAAGAAGATTTGACCCAATGTCTTGGTAGAATAATGACAAGAAAAGAAGCTAATATTTAGAAATCAGTTTAGCTACTTATTGTGGACTGATAAACATAGGAGAGTTTGATGTAAAATTGTGGTCCATTCTTCACAGCACAAACAATAGCTCATTCCGCACATGCAGAATAATGCACTTTCAAACTGCTTTCAGTGCTCTTTGAAGCTGTGCGGAATGGCAAAATCCACTTGCAAACAGTTGTGAAAGTGGTTTGAAAACGCATTATTTTGCGTGTGTGGAAGGGGCCAATGTTAAAAAGAGACAATTGCTTATTTTCATTCTGCATAACCAGAGGCAGTTTCTGGTGTGTTTTCCAGACAGCAAAGACATCAGAGGAGAAAAGATACTTTTCCCCACTCAACTGTTTTGTTCTCTGTTCAGTGTCACCCTCAACTTGCGCCCGACATTTTGTGTGCAGCTAAAGGGATTCTCCCTGCCACCATTTGCTGAAAGTTGCCCCAGGACATTTGCTCTACAGGCTCTGATCCTAGGCACCTTTTCAGCCCCAAAAGCATAGTTATATTCAACTTGTCCCGCTGATTCTGGCAATATATAGTTTTCCTTTTTTAAAAAAATTCAACGAGCTGTCTCTGTAGCTATGCAGTTACAAATGTGAGAATTTTTCCCACTTGAAAGACAGGTCTGCTATCCATTAAAAAGTATTGGGTAGGTCTGCCCTCTGTGGACCAACTTTAGTTTTTTTCTAAAGTGGATTCCACATTTTCTAAAGTGGATTCCAAAAACAGCAGTGTGAAAACAGTGTGAAATGGTTTAAAATGATGTAAAAGGGTTTACACCATTTTCACACCACTGTTTTTGGGCCACGAAGAATCCACCTTACTTTACAGAAGAACGAAGTCGATCCACAGAGGGCAGGTCTACCCAGTGCTTTTCAATAGGTGGCAAACCCATCATCCGAGAAGCTAAGATTCTCATATTTGTGTAGGTGTAGCTATGGAGATAGTTCCACAAAAAAAATTAAAAAGGAAAACTATATATTGCTCAAATTGGCTGACCATCTAAGTATAACTATGTACTTTTTGGGCTAAGAAGGCACCCAGGATCGGAGCCTGCAGAGTAAACATCCTGAGCCAACCTTTATCAAATGGTGACAGGGAGAATCCTTTCAGATGAACACAAAATGATGGGAGCAAGCTGAGGGTGAAACTGACCAGACAGTAAAATAATTGGGCTGGAAAAATAAGTTGCCTCCTGAGCTCTGCATTCCTCACAGCCAGGCAGGATATGTCTTGCAGGTGGCTTGGGGGGAAAGATGCACTTTCTTTCCCTAACCCCTGGGCTCCCTAGTTTAAACTTTTTCTAGAAAAAAGACACCTTGGTCAGAAATAAGGCATCTTGAGGACATCTTGGGGAAAAATATGTGCAGAATTCCTTCCCTAGATACCTTTTTTAAGGTCATCAGGAGGTCTTATTTGTGCTGTGCAGAAAACAGGCCTGTGAATTGTGCCTTCCAATTCTAGGTCATTTGATGTGATATTTAGAAACTGAGACTTAAAAATGGTACCAATTCAGTGAACAGATTTTGAGTACCTTGATCACTTTATCCAATTTATTAATAGCCCTATGCAGACAATAAATCTGGAAATAAATGTTCATGGGGTGGGGAAGCTCTGGATTGTGCCTACTTGTTCATCCTCCACCTTCATACCTTATAGATCCCTGTACTCAGATCTGAAGTATGTTGAGTGTACATGAGCATACCTACTGGAAAAATTATGATCACTACATGGAATTGGGGTAGGGCCAGCGGACATGGGCTGGAGTGTCTTCAGTGGATGCGTATGAAAATACAGACATTTTATTCCTTAAAAGGACTGATTTAAAGATATTCTCTTACAACTGAAGGCTAAACTTGGGGTGCACTGTCATCACCACTGCAGAAGGCTACACTGAGAAGCATCTCAGTAAGCAAATGTTTAGTTTGGCCCACACATACTGAAGTCCCTCTGGCTTTCCTCATATGACTTCATCCACAACACAAGGACATTTTTTTATTTAAACCAGCTAGGAGTTTGGGACAGCTGTAGTGGTTCTTGAAAATTAGAGGAAAATGCAGCCACAATCACTGGAACAGTGGCTGAACACTGGAACAGTCTCTGTGAACCACTCCAGGATTTTCAGACTCTCCCTTTCAACTGCATTCTTGCTTGCTGTTTCCACTATAAATAAGCTGAGAAGTGGGGGTTTTCCATAGAGCCACAGACTCCAAAGGTTTAACTGAAAATTCAGTTCAGAATCTGGGACTGCAAAGATGTACAGCACTGACTTCGATGATTTGTAAGCTATGTAAAACCTTTGGATTGGCCAACTGATGTAAATACTAGTAACATAACCCTATGTCTTTGGTAGAGTAATGCAGTACAGTAAATTCAACTTGCTTTATTTCAGGCTTTATTTCTAGAGAAACAATTTGCTTCATGGATTTTGATCTGGAGAATATCAATTACATTTTTATTTCACTTTTCTTCCACAAAGCTCGTGCTTGTGTACCTGGTTCCCATTTAATCTTTACTAAAACTCTGAAAAGTAGGTTAGGCTATATGAGTGTGAATGGCACAGGGCACTCAGGCAACATCATGTCTGAATTGGATATTGAATCTACTTGGAGACCAAAACACCTGTTTGTCATCATAGCTGGCCTATCGTGCAGGTCTCAATTTGATATGATCATGCACTGCCCCAACCTGACCTTAACATATAATAGCACCCACCCAACAGGAAGGGTTGCAACTTGAAGGGAACATCAACACTACTTTCACAGGCATGCAGAAGTACTCTGTGTAGCTTCTGGATCTTGGCCTTTTTCTCTAATTAATGGGATCCACTGTACATGATACAGAGAAAGAAAGAGAGATTATATGTATGTGTGTCTGTACAAAATTCCCATATTCTGAAGAGATCCACATGGTCTATTCTTTTGATTTCTGATTCATAAGAAACAAATACTTCCAGTGGGATGAGCTGATTGCTGTGCCACTACAGAGTAGTCTGCCATTAATTAAAAAACCGTGGTTTTCAGCACATTAGAAATATTGGGTAATGCCTTCAAATTAACTCTGTGCAAAATTCTATCTGATCTCATAAAGATCCTGAATAGATAATCAGTCAGTTTCAGATTACATCTAACATACATCTTTATTAAAGTGCTTTTCCAAAGTAATAGACAAATGTATATATGATGACAATGTACACTATCATTGGGACCACTGACATAGAACCATACTAAACAGAGTTATTTCCTTCTAAGCCCATTAACTTCCAATGGATTTAATAGGATGTCATTCTGTTAACTTACTTATGAGTAGGATCCATTGATCCACTAGTATTTACTCACATTTTATTATGTACAGTATCGATGACAATATATGATATATATGTACCAAGAAGTACCAAAACTGTTTATTCATACAAAATTATTATAAACTTCAGAATTGTGAAGCTATGTAACCTATTGATGGAGTGCCATTTTGTTTTAATTATGGTAAGGGAAAAGAATCTCAATAGGCAATACTTAAAAATATTCTCTATTTTTAATTTGTTATAGTCCCTCCATTTCCAGACTATATTTTGCTATGGTCATATGGATTACTTCTGTGAGGTCTGGTTTTTGGAATGCTGAGAAGCAGAAATCAGAGATCCAATCTAGCAACCAGACTAGAAATAAAATGACTTTGTATCCATCTGTAGTTTTCTCTGCCTAATCTTCCATACCTCTCAATTTACTTCTGTCTCTAAATATTTATAGATTGCATCCAGTAATAGTTATTGCTTACAGGAGGGATCTCCAACATGGTGCCTGTCAGTTCCATGGTGCTGCAGACACCATTCCTGGTACCCATCAAGTGTTTTTAGAAAGCAGGCAGGGCCATGTGAGACTTTTCTTTAGCAGGGCTGCTGATCAGCCACAGGAGATATTATTTGCTGTAAAGATTAAAAGGCATTCTGTTAAACAGTCTGAAGTATTGAAGAGTTACTATTGTGTGTTAAAGTGCTATCAAGTCACAGCTGACTGAGGGCAAGCTAGTAGGGTTTTCAAGGCAAGAAAGTAACAGTTCAATCCAAATTGGGGGGGGGGGCAAATCTGCTGCTGAAAGCAGTGTGGGGCTGCTCCAGTGGATTTTCCCTGCCCAGGGCATATCTGCTGGTGGGCAGTTGCCAAGGCCCACCAAAGTGGTGGAATGCAGAGCTGAGCATCATACCAGGATCCTTTTGTCCCTGCTAGTGTAGCTGGGATGGTCCAGGTGAGGGGCCAATGCTAGTCAGCTTCCACACAGCCATTGTTACACCAGCAGCCGTGGCTTTGAACTTACTCCACCTTTTTAATGGCATACATCCCTTAATCCCAATTTTTTGTGTTGTCTCCCCAGGCTGCTGGGAATTCCCCTTGGGAACGGTGGGACAACACAGCCATGGCACCATGTCCAGGTATCCAGCCCTTTCGATGGGGCTGCCCCAGAGTTCAGTTGCCAGTGCCTTCCTCTGCATATTCCTCGGTGGTCTCCCACTCAAGTACTAGCAAGACCAACCTGGCTTAGCTTCTGAGAACTGATGAAGTCAGCCTGGGCAGAGTTACACATTACCTCACTCACTGATACTGTGTGGTTGACTGCTCCTTCTGTTGTAGCCATTACCCTATGTCAGAATTCCAAAGATGCCAAACAAGGTCAAAAATGTTGGGGATTCCTGATGTAGATACATGAAAATGTATATGTCTACACTATAGTATGCATATTATAGTTATAGGAACTATTTACAATTATTTAAAAATACAGTCTTCTTTTTTTAAAAAAAAAAACCCCAACTCCAGTCTGATTCATTTATTGCTAAATTTATGACATCTATTTCAGTATAACATTATGCACTGTTTATAGTAGCCAGTAAACTAAAGCTTCACACCAAGTGCTTAAGTGCTCCTACAGCCTAGGGTGACCACTGATCAATTTTCCATTCATAAGACATTTCATATGTCTAGTGTAGCTTTATCTTAATGCATTTTTCACACTTTGTTTTGCTATAAACAGTCTTCTAATCATCAGAATCTTCCTCTGAATAACAATTTCTTCTCTTTATTCACAGACCAGGTGAGCGAACCAATAGGTTTTCTTATTTCCACACATGTGCAACTATCTGTTGTGCTGTCTCCCATTTTATGCAATCCAAAATATGCTTGAATAATGATAATGTGCTCTTATAAGGTGTGTGTTAGACAGTTAATGGCCGAATTAAGGACTGATAATGTTACTGTGCTAAAAGCAGAGTTTCTCTGGAAAGTTCAACCATGGAGAATTCTTTAGCTATCCTTTAATCAAGTTGTTATTTTCTAAACCACTCTGTCTGCTTAGCACTATTCTCAGTTGATTGACTCATGGTTAATCAGACACAACATGAAATTTCCCTCTGGTATGTGTGCACCTTCACTTTTGCTGCTTGTCAGGACTCTGTAAGGGTTGGAGACTGACATTTAAAGGTTGGCAGTCAACCACTGGTAATTCATTTATTTGTTTCTCAGATTTATGTCTCCCTTTTCCTCCAGTTAACTTGAGGTGGCATAACATGGAGTGGATTATTTCCTCCCCTCACTCCAAGCACACTAACATTATGAAAAAGTGAAGGCTTAAGATCAGCCTGTAAGCATTATGATGCAAACGACAATTCAAACCCCTCTATGTCCAGCCCAAGACTAGAATTCCAACCACACCACCACATAATAGTCATATCATGAGGGGATCTGACAATCACATGTGAGCTAAAAGAACAGATAAAGTAATACTTGGCAATACCTGAAGTCACATTGTGTCGAATATACAGTAGAAGAAGCAAGGATTGTAACATTATTATACTATAAATGTTTCACATACAATAATATAAATGCTACTTTAGCCACAGGACTTCAAATCTTCAGTTATTCTGAATATTAGTAATATTATATATAAAAACTTTTCTTCTCTTACCCTGACCATGAATAAGCTTCTCCTCTTACCTTGGCCATTACCTAATTTGCCCCCCACCCTCGTCAACTGTAACAAATAAAATTTTAACACTGTCAAGATTTCCTAAAGGTTGTTTGGGATCCTTAAAAGCAGAAAGAAATAATTGTTTGAAACACAACTATGGAAAGTAAAAAGATACCGGTCTTGTCTATTGGAGATAATTAATTAATAGCAAAACAAAGCATACTTTTTATGTGATGCAGGAAGCGATTTTAATCCTCTCTTTCATGGCTAATATGTGTGGGTGAGGGTGTATATACCGGCACATGTATTTATTAAGCATAAGCATAAGCATTTTTTATTGTCATTGTGCACGCACAACGAAATTTACAGCAGCATTCCTCGATGCACACAATTTCAGACTCATACATCATCATCCTCCACCCATCCCTACACAGCCCCAAATACATCAATATGAAGCAGTGGAGTTTAGCATAGCCACAGCTCTAGAGTAGAAGCTGTCTCTAAGCCTCTTTGTCCTATTTTTATTACTATTAGTCTATGTACACCAGGGGTATTACGTTTTTACATTTTATTTTGAAGGGACAAATAAGGAAGCTTTACAGTGTCAACATTCCAGGAGATCAGTGAGGGCCCTTGAAAAGATAGGTTTTCCTCATGCCTTTTTTCTTTCATAAGCATATTCTTGTAATCTCATAGGGGCATCATCACAAACCAGTAAAAGAAGTAGGAGGCAAATATAAATATAAAATATAAATCCCACACAGATGCATTGCTGCCTTTTTACTATTTCAAGAGGGAGACCGCATAATATCAAATTGTCACCAACCACCTCATGATCCAAATCTTGCCATGGGGAACTCTGGGCTAGCTGGAGGGAGAATATAATAAATCGTGAACTGTGCATTACTAGAACTATGCAGGATCCTTAAATTATTTTTACAATGTATGATTCTGGCCAATGTTGCACCAAACAGTCGTTGCTGGCCTTAGACAGCAGGAAGTCAAGCAATTGAGAAGAAGAAGAGAAGAGTTTGGATTTATATCCCCCCTTTCTCTCCTATAGGAGACTCAAAGGGGCTTACAATCTCCTTGCCCTTCCCCCCTCACAACAAACACCCTGTGAGGTGGGTGGGGCTGAGAGAGCTCCGAAAAACTGACTAGTCCAAGGTCACCCAGCTGGCATGTGTAGGAGTGCACAGGCAGGGGTGTAATGAGGAAAACTGGAGCCCTGGGCAAAACCTGAGTTTGGTGCCCCTCCGTGGGCGGCGGAAGGAGGCGGAGCTCCCCCGTCCTCCTCCCCTGGTGGCTTGTGGCTTCCCCCCTCCCTGCCGGCTGAACTTCGGTGCCCCCCTTACCGGCGAAAGGGTATGAGATGCAGGGGCAGGTGGGCAGTGGCAGGCAGCATCCAGGGGAGAGCGGTGCGAGTGGTGAGTCGGCCAGGTGTGCGTGCACCATGACTGCTAGTCCTGCCACTCCACAAAGATCCATCCGAGGATACAGCAGGGCTGACAAGAGGCAGAGTACAGGCAGCAAGGCTTGGCAGTCCATGGATCAGGTTGAGCTGAGCCGGTTTGGAGGCACTTGGAGGGGCAAAGGCCCGAGCCCGCCCCCTCCGAACTCTGCGCAATCTGAACTTGCGGTAACATCCGAGATTCTTGGATGCGGTTTTATTTTTTGGTGTTTATTCGCATTTTGGTCTGCAGGGGGCGTATTTTTAGAGATATTGGCTCCAAAATTTCAGGGTATCATTGCTCCAGCACATGAAGCCTGCTGGGTTCCACAAAAAACAGCATTTTAAAGCTAGTGATACCAAAATTTCAGAGTATCTTCAGGAGACCGTCCTGATGACACCCCCCAAGTTTGGTGAAGTTTGGTTCAGGGGGCCAAAGTTAATGGACTCCCCAAAGGGGTGCCCCATCCCACAATCTTTCCATCTTCCAAATAGAAGATGGATCTTCCAAATAGATGGATCTTCCAATTAGATGTATCTTCCAAATAGAAGATAGAGGCTGCCCCTTTGAGGGTCCATAACTTTAGACCCCCTGAACCAAACTTCACCAAACTTGGGGGGTGTCAACAGGACAATCTCCTGAAGATACCCTGAAAGTTCTGTGACTGTGCCTTCAGAAATGTGCACCCCACAGGCTGCACCAGAAATTCCCCATTGACATCAATGGAAAAAAGTCAATGCAGAAGTAAGATTCTTGGGCAAATTTCTGGGGGTGCCTGTCAGGGGTGCAATTGTTAAGCTAGTGACACCAAAATTTCAGGGTACCATCATGAGACTGTCCTGATGACACCCCCAAGTTTTGTGAAGCTTGGTTTAGGGGGGACAAAGTTATGGACCCTCAAAGGTGCAGCCCCCATCTCCTTAGCTCCCATTGGAAACAATGGGGGTCCATAACTTTGGACCCCCTGAACCAAACTGCACCAACCTTGGGAGGCATCATCAGGACAGTCTCCTTATGATACCCTAAAATCTTGGTGCCAATATCTCTAAAAATGCATCCCTGCAGGCCAAAATGTGAAAAAACACCCAAAAAATAAAAACGCAGGAGCATGCCCTGCAAAATTCCTGAGCCCTGGGCATTGCCCAATGGACATTACACCACTGGGCACAGGATAATCTGAATTCCCCAGATAAGCCTCCACAACTCACGCGGCAGAGCTGGGAATCAAACCCGTTCCTCCAGATAAGAGTGCACCTGCTCTTAGCCACTACACCACTGCTGCTCCCTTAAATAGTAACAGCTAGTCATACTAAATACTGTGCTGGAATTTTGTATCACACAAATATCCAGATTTGCAACACAATCAAGCTAAATGTTACAATGATAATCAAAATTTTTCATCCATGTGCAATTCTCATTCCATCTTTTATTATGTATAGGATAGTGTCCATGGTACCATGCCCAAAAGCTTTGAGCATTCTGAGCAACATACCACCAGCTGAATCCTAAGAAGAATCTAATGGTACAAGTCAACTGGGATGGAGACAAACATGCTTAAAGCACCAAAGCACCACAAGAAAAAGTGTATGTCAGAGTCTGGGAGGTTTTTCATTAACATCTAAACACTGTATTATCTTACTGGAAGCATGTAATAAACATTAAATGTCACAATCATAAGAATATTAAAAAATCAAAGGGCCCAAAATAATAATATTTTAAAAAATATACCAACAACTGAAGCCCATGATACAAGAGCTTACTTTTCAAAATGGCCCTATTTGAAAAGGTCCTCTGAGTCAAAATTCCAAAATCTGGGTAGACAGAGATCTCCTCTTGCAGACTGTTTGGAAAAATCAGTGCTACTACAGGAAAGGGTCACCAGCCAGAAGCATCACTTAAATGGAAACATCAAAAGGAGCCTCTGTTCCAACAGACTCATTAGTCAAGTGGAACTTTCTCCTACAGTCAGGAAGATGCAGGTCCCTGGTCACACCCACCCCTTGAACTGAGCCCAGAAAGAAACAGGCAACCAACGAGATGGTCTATGGACATGCCCAAGGATGTAGGTAAGGGTGGGTTCTTGGGCTCAACCCCCCCATTCATGTCCTAAGCTCCGCCCACCCATTTGTGGGTTTTTAAAACATTTTTAGTGTTTTCCGGTTTTTGGCCTGCAGGGGGCACATTGTTTAGGCTAGCAGAACCAAACGTTCAGGGGTTGTTTAGGAAACTCTCCTGATGATACTACCCAGGTTTGGTGAGGTTTCGTTCAGGGGGTCCAAAGCTATGGACTCCCAAAGGGGGTGACCCATCCTTCATTGTTTCCAATGGGAGCTAATAGAAGATGGGGGCTACACACATAACTGAACTAAATTTCACCAAACCTGGGAGTTATCATCAGGAGAGTCTCTTACTGATACTACCCAGGTTTTGTCCAGGGGGTCCAAAGCTATGGACTTCCAAAGGGGGTGCCCCATCCCCATTGTTTCCAATGGGAGCTAATAGGAGATGGGGGCTACACCTTTGAGGGTCCGTAACTTTGGACCCCCTGAACCAAACTTCACCAAACCTGGGTGGTATCATTAGGAGAGTCTCCTAAAGATACCCTAAAAGTTTGGTGCTGCTAGCTTAACAATTTCACCCCTAACAACAGGCACCCTCCAAATTTCCCCAGATTCTCCTTTTAAATCCACCCCATTCGGCATGGATTTAAAGGGAGAATCTGAGGTCCTCAATTTAGAAGAAGAAGAAGAGTTTGGATTTATATCCTCCCTTTCTCTCTGGTAGGAGACTCAAAGAAGCTTACAATCTCCTTGACCTTCCCCCCTCACAACAAACACCCTGTGAGGTGGGTGGGGCTGAGAGAGCTCCAAAAAGCTGTGGCTAGCTCAGGGGTAGGGAACCTGTGGCTCTCCAGATGTTCAGGAACTACAATTCCCATCAGCCCCTACCAGCATGGCCAATTGGCCATGCTGACAGAAGCTGATGGGAATTGTAGTTCCTGAACATCTGGAGAGCCGCAGGTTCCCTACCCCTGGGCTAGCTCAAGGTCACCCAATTGGCATGTGTGGGAGTGCACAGGCTAATCTGAATTCCCCAGATAAGCCTCCACAGTTCAAGCGGCAGAGCAGGGAATCATACCCGGTTCCTCCAGATTAGAATGCACCTGCTCTTAACCACTATGCCACATTGAAAGTGATGCTGTTTCAGGGTGGGGGATAATCCACCCCAAAACAGCATCACTTTCAATGTTGTTTAACTGGGGACCCCAGATTCTCCCTTTAAGGTGGATTTAAAAGGAGAATTTGGGCTCTCTAGTTTAAACACCATTGAAAGTGATGCTGTTTGGGGGTGGATTCCAGCATCACAGTGGCTGCCCGGGGGGGGCGGGGGACAGGGATGGGACAAAAAACTCAGCTTTTGCACCGGGCTCCATTTTCCCTAGCTATGCCTCTGCCCAGAGGGGAGGGCAGAAGGAACTGCCAGCTGCCGGCTGGGAGCCCAGCTGGTGGGGGGCAGGGGAGGGCAGGGTGGGGGAGTCTGCCGTCCCCGGCCTTGGAGAGCTGCTTTTATAAGTGCTAGGCTGGGGGCCATGCTGGCAGGGGCTGATGGGAATTGTAGTCCATGAATATCTGGAGTGCCATAAGTTCGCCACCACGGCCCTAGGGGCAGGTGGGGGTGTGGCCCCCCCAACCCCCCCCATAAAAAATCTATACCTATGTCCCTGGACATGCCAAACAGTTCTAATTAACGGAGGTACAACCACATTTTCTATCAAATGAAATCCCAAAATGCCTTCAAGGATTAGAAAGTTCCTTCAAGGAGGAACTTTCTCCAGGGGAAACTTTTAATTCTGTCTTCACCCCACCACACACACATACTAGACAGGAACGTTCCTCCTTAACTGTCTGCCTCTTAGCAAGGAGGAGCATTTGGGTGACGACTGTCCTGGGTCCACTGGGAATTTTGGTCCGCTTGGATTTGGTCCATTTGGATTAGCTGTTACACCTTGAAATAGTTTTCCTCTTGAAATGTATGGAAAATCCAATTGGATTGTTTTCATAAACAAAACTAGCCAGTGTGGTGCAGTGGTTAAGAGTATCAGATTAGTATCTGCAAGAGCTGGGTTCAAATCCTCAGTTGTTCCATGGGAACTGACCGGGCAGCCTTGGGTCAGTCATCTCTCTCAGCCTAATCTACTTCACAAGGTTGTTGTGAGGATAAAATGGTGGTGAGGGGAATGAAATAGGCTGCTTTGGGTTCCCACTGGGTACAAATGAATTAAATAATTAATTTAAAAAAACTTTAAAAAAAACCTCAGGTTAGTAAATATAAGAAGATTCTAAATCGGTTTTGAATTTTTCTTTTGCATGCCTTTACTAGAGAGCCAGGGTGGTGTAGTGGTTAAGAGCAGTAGACTCCAATCTGGTGAACCAGGTTTGTTTCTCCACAAGTGGCAGACAAGACAAGACAACTGGACTTGTTCACACCTGAAGCCTGCTGGTTATTTTGAGCTGCTCACAGTTCTCAGAACTCTCTCAGCTCCCGCCTACCTCACAAGGTGTTTGTTGGTGTTTGTTGTTGGGAGAAGGGAGGGAATCTGTAATCCACTTACAGACTCCTTACAGGAGAGAAAGGTGAGATAATAAATCCAAACTATTTTTCTTCTTCTACACGATGGGCAGCTGCAGCCAGCAGAGTTTATCAGTGTACACATACTGCAAAACACACAAAAGACCAAACCCCCAATGTGTGCATTTGTCACATGTGTCAATCCTTATACAGGTGTTTTCTCAGGCAGAAATTGGTTCTGTACAGGAAAACCATTACTTGCCAGTTGTCTTGGTTTCCAAGGAGATCTGTAATAAATCACTGTCATTTAAGATCATTATTTCCGTTGCCAATCAAGTTATTGACACCTCATTTAACCAGTTGCAAAATTTATCCTGTTTGCAGACAGGGTTCAAGTTCTTTGCACATAATGCACACATGCTGCTGATGCCAAATTCAGACATTTAATTCCACAGTGAACTCCTCTCCAGATGTGAATAGCATTATTGGAAAGCCCTGGGCATTTCTCCCACCTGAGCAAGCCGAGGGAAAAGGAAGATTGTTGAGTTTCACAGCACAGTCAGCATGATAAATCACTCATATTTGTCTAACATTGTCCTTAACAGAAGTGGTTCTTACCAGGCTTCTTAATGGGGTGGGTAACAGGTGAGAATAAGAGTCACAGGAGATATTTTCAGTCAGTTCTTTTCCTTGTACATGGCCTGTCTCTTCGTAGCCTCAGGGTATAGAGGGAGAGACTGCAGAGAGGATTAACAGGCTTTCTTTTCAGCATTACTGATGTGCCAGACTGATGACTCTATTAGCATTGTATCTAGTGAAAGGTTTGTTTTGTGCAGGTCTTCAGAAACCTATTGCAAATGTGACTTCCCAGGATTCATTGTTGTGCTTCTTTCTCCTACTGTGGACTAATTATGGATTTTAGTGGCAATTTGGACCGCAGTTGATCACAAACATCTCAAGTATTTTGTTAGGACTAGGGCAGCATTAAGCATTAAGTATCCCATAACTCTTCATTCAAAGGTCTATCTCCAGTTTCCTGCTACTTTGTTCAACTATTGGGAAGGGAAGAGTCACCATTACTTGCACTTCCCAATACTTGAAGCATTGCCTTAAATAGGGACTGGTGCAAAACATTTTAACAGATACCCTTCCGCACATGCAGAATAATACACTTTGCAACTATGCGAAATAGCAAAATCCACTTGCAAACAATTGTGAAAGTGGATTGAAAGTGCATTATTCTGCATGTGCGGAAGGGGCCATTGAGTCCCTTCAGTCAGAGAATAGACTATTTTGGCTGTACTTGCTACTGTGTGGAATTGTATGCCTGATGAGGTCAGGCAGATACTCCTTCTGATTATTTTGTGGGAAAGTTGTTCTTTATCAGGATGCATTTTAGTGCTGATGGGACACTATGTATGAGACACTATTGTTTTTAATTTACTTGGGCTGGCTAGTTTGAACCCCCCCCTCCTTTTTTTTGGACAAGCATATTGACTGCATATTTTCCATAAACCATTTTAGGGGAGAGGTGAAATATAAATATGAAACTACGTGTTAATGAAAACTAAAATAGTTATACATTAGAATTTTGAGACTTGTTCCAGTCACCACAAATAAATAAATACAAGATTTTAGTTGGGTGCTGTGTAGTTTCTGGGCTGTATGGCCGTGTTCTAGCAGCATTCCTGACGTTTCGCCTTCATCTGTGGCTGGCATCTTCAGAGGATCTGATGTTGGGAAAGCAAGTGGAGTATATATACCTGATGGAGTGTCCAGGGTGGGTGAAGAAACATTGTCTGTGAGTAACAAAGAAGACAGCCAGGTCAATAGGTGAGGGCATCTGAATAGAAGTATGAGTAACAATGAAGTCTATAGCATGGGAGTAACAATGGAAATAGCAAGGTCAATAGGTGGGAGAATCTGAATAGAACTATCCTGACCTTTGTTTCCTTTGTCTATAGTCATCCTATGTTTGTGTGGAGCTGATTAGACACTGTCTTGACTCTAGTATTTTTCAACACTGGCAGCCAAGTTCTGTTCATTTTCATGGTTTCTTCCTTTCTGTGCTTGTGGATTTCAATGGCTTCTCTGTGTAGTCTGACGTAGTGGTTGTCAGAGTGGTCCAGAATTTCTGTGTTTTCAAATAATATTCTATGTCCAGGTTGGTTTATCATGAGTTCTGCTATTGCTGATTTTTCTGGCTGAAATAGTCTGCAGTGCCTTTCGTGTTCTTTGATACGTGTCTGAGCACTGCGTTTGGTGGTTCCTATGTAGACTTGTCCATAGCTGTAAGTTTGCGGTAGACTCCTGCAGTAGCTAGAGGATTCCTCTTATCTTTTGCTGAACGTAGTATCTGTTGAATTTTCTTAGTGGGTCTGTAGATTGTAGGTTATGCTTCTTCATCAGTTTTCCTATGCGGTCAGTGGTTCCCTTGATGTATGGTAAGAACACTTTCCCTCTAGATGGCTCTTTATTTTTGTTCATGTGGCATGTTCTTGGTCTTGCAGCCCTTCTGATGTCTGTATTAGAGTAACTATTAGCCTGTAGAGCCCTGTTTAGGTGATTCAATTCATCTTGAAGGAAGTGGGGTTCACAGATTCTGTTTGCGCGATCTACCAAAGTTTTTATGGTGCTCCTTTTTTGCCCTGGATAATGATTGGAGTTTTTGTGTAGATATCTATCTGTGTCCGTAGGTTTTCTGTATACTGTGTGGCCCAATTGCTGGTTTGATTTGCGGATGACTGAAACATCTAAAAATGGCAGTTTTCCTTCATTTTCTTTTTCCATAGTAAATTGGATGTTTGAGTGGATCTTGTTGATATGGTCCAGGAACTTGTTTAGTTCTTCTTCTCCGTGGCTCCAAATGGTGAATGTGTCATCCACATAACGGAACCATATGGTGGGCTTTTTTGGCGCTGTTTCCAGGGCTTGTTCCTCAAAATGTTCCATATAAAAATTCGCTATTACAGGGCTAAGAGGGCTACCCATGGCTACCCCATCTTTCTGTTCATAGTATTCATTATCCCACTGGAAGTAGTATTCATTATCCCACTGGAAGTAGCTAGTAGTGAGACAATGTTGGAACAGGGCTGTGATGTCTTTTGGGAATTTCCGGTTAATGAGTGTCATGGTATCTGCTATGGGGACCTTGGTGAATAGGGAAACCACATCAAAGCTGATCAGTTTGTCATTGGGGTTGAGTTTGAGATTGCTGATTTTTTCAATGAAGTGAGCTGAGTCCTTAATGTAATATGTAGTAAGTCCAATATGGATTTGTAGTTGTAGATTTTAGGTTTAAACATTCCAAAGAACAATATTTTTAACTATGGTATGTTGAAATATGAATTCAAAATACTCATCAGAATCTATATCAGTCATGCTAAGGATTCTACCACTAAAGGATTTATGGAACAGGACTTGCTTTGATATCTCCTCCAGCTATGACAGAGATGGAGGCTATTCCTCATAAGGGATATCATTCACTAGGAGTATCTCTAGCACAATTCCCATCAAAATGACCACCACACCCATTCAAAATAGTTTACTAAGGAAAATGTCCAAATAGAGGGTACTTATTATCAAGACTGTGGGTTTAGAAGTGCACAATGAACTTGGATAGACATTTATACAAAATATGAGAATATAAGGTGAGCACTAATACATCTGCTCAAGGGCCTACATTGTCCAAATGTGTACCACCAGTGCATACATAGAAAATTATGGCAATAGCTCTCTCCTGCTGGGATTTTTGCAATGTCAAGCATACAAGCAAAGGTCAGGTCAGGAGATAGAAAGCAAAAGCAATAGTACAAGCCCAAAGTCAGGTTGGGAGACAAGTGGGAGCCATAGCAGAAGCCCAGGTTGGGTCAGGAGAATCAGTGTTCAGCCCAACTAAGTCAGTGGTCCAGACACATCATAAAGCCATGACTACCACATGGCAGCTCTTCCCTTGGCCTATTTTAAGCCAAATGTTCACCTGGCAACCGGAGATGCTGTGCACCTGGCTTGTACATCAGACCTGGTCCTGTGATCATTCTCTGTCATAACTGAGGCCTGGCCAATGCTGAGCAGCCAGGTGAGTGCTGGATCTCCTCTCATGTAAGTCACTGCACAGCTTTCTCTGGTGCTGCTTGCAGGGCTCAGAAGAAGTGGGGTGAAGGCATACCCCTGCATCTGTTCTGGTGCTGGGAGTCTGAGGGTCTTCTGTGCTTGTGGCTGACTGAGGGTCTGATTCTGGTCCAGCATCTTCTTCTGGTGCCTCTTCTGGTGGCTGAGAAAAGGGTGTTATCTCCTCAATTACAGTCACGGGGTCGACTGCATACCCAGTATCTTTACTAGCTGTTCGTTGTGCTCTTCCTTTCTGGTCAACTACAATGTTAGAGAGTAATAGGCAGATAAGGGTGTCCTTAAACATCCGACACAGGAAAACAGCCTTAGATGCCAGAAAAGTTATTTTGTGTAACAATAATGAAAGATTTTGTGTGTGGTAAATGTCAGTAATACTCTTGGTTGTTGACTACTAGATTCCGGAACTTCCACTGACTGAAGGTTTACATAATTAACTTCCCCCCTTTACAGGATTCTGAGATGTCTCCTTGCGAGATGAACATTATTCCAATTAGGGGTTGTGCCTCTGTATTTACATACAGTTAAACAGATTTTATTAGGAGAGTATCAGGTTACAGGAATTCCCAGTTTCATTGTCTTTCAAGGAGGAATTGAGGCATGTTCCTTTAACAGTCCTTAATTGATTCTCTACCTGATTCAGCATTTGTTCTTCCTTTTTCACACTCTCCTTAAGTTTGATAACATTATCCATTTTACTGTTTAACAGCTTTAGCTCCTTGAATATATACTCAACAGTGACAACTGTAAGTGATAAAAGGTTAAAAAATCTTTCCAATCCTTCATTTCATTAACATTACTGTCCTCACCCTTTGCCATACTTATCAGTTCATTAGAGTTATTAATTGTATCACAGGAACGCTCATTGGCCTCTGAGTTTTCTACTGTTTTTCTGGCTAGAATGTCATCCACAATCTCTGCTTCATTATCCATTAAAACTTCAAAATGGTTAGATGTTTTAACTTGCAAGAAGTCCATTATTTTAGGTTGTTTAGAAGAAGAAGAGTTGGATTTATATCCCCCCCCCTTTCTCTCCTGTAAGGAGACTCAAAGGGGCTGACAAACTCCTTTCCCTCTTCTCCCCCCCCCCACAACAAACACCCTGTGAGGTAGGTGGGACTGAGAACTGTGACTAGCCAAAGGTCACCAAGCTGGCATGTGTTGGAGTGCACAGGCTAATCTGAATTCTCCAGATAAGCCTCCACAGCTCAAGCGGCAGAGCTACGCCACTCTTTAGCATATGGTAGGGAGTTTCCTTCTGCCTCCCTCAGTCATTTTTATGACCCATAGTATAATTAGCAACCCAACAAGCACCCTTGTAGCCACCACACAATTGTTTGGTTAAAATTAATTTTAAAAGATAAAAAGTTATCAGGCCTTAATGAAACACTCTTCCAAACTGTTTCTTCCCCTACACTCTTTTTGCTCTGTAATGAAGAAGAAGAGTTGGATTTATATTCCCCCTTTCTCTCCTGTAGGAGACTCAAAGGGGCTTACAATCTCCTTTCCCTTCCCCCCTCACAACAAACACCCTGTGAGGTAGGTGGGGCTGAAAGAGCTCAGAAGAACTGTGACTAGCCCAAGGTCACGCGTGTGTTGGAGTGTACAGGTTAATCTGAATTCCCCAGATAAGCCTCCACAGCTCAGGTAGCAGAGCAGGGAATCAAACCCGGTTCCTGCAGATTAGAGTACACCTGCTCTTAACCACTATGCCACTGCTGCTCCTCATACAGCAAACCCTCATGCAGCAAACATGCGTAATTCTTTCCCTCCAAAGTAATTATTATTCTTTTAAGTGTCCTGCAGAGGGAGCACTTCTTTCACTTAGCAGATCAGTTCTGAATGAAAGGGAAAAGGCAGTCAAAAAAGGAAACTATGCAGGAAATATTAAGTAATAAACTGAGGAAGGCAATATTTTTATAAACAACTAGCGGGGCCCGGCCATGCGTTGCTGTGGCAATTGTCCTTCTCATCACAATCCGCAACCCACACAGATGTCCATGCAGGTCCAATGATCCCCAGCATAGCCTTTTGGGAGCAGCAGTGGCATAGTGGCTAAGAGCAGGTGCACTCTGAGCTGGAGGAACCGGGTTTGATTCCCAGCTCTGCAGCTTGAGCTGTGGAGGCTTATCTGGGGAATTCAGATTAGCCTGTGTACTCCCACACACACCAACTGTGTGACCTTGGGCTAGTCACAGCTTTTCAGAGCTCTCTCAGCCCCACCCACCTCACAGAGTGTTTGTTGTGAGGGGTGAAGGACAAGGAGGTTGTAAGCCCCTTTGAGTCTCCTACAGGAGAGAAAGGGGGGATATAAATCCTCCTCCTCCTCCACCACCACCACCACCACCACCACCACCACCGGAAGATACTGCAAATTAGGTCCTCATTCTAAAGCCAAGAATACTCCTGGCAGATTTAGGAGGACTGTTCTTGTCTCATCTGTAAACCTCTCCTCCCATAGCAAAATATGATCAGTCTCACATGCAAGGTTTTCACTTCTGTTTCCCTAGACTTCCTGAGATACGGTTTCTTCCATGTGCACAAGTTCTGAAGGAGCTATATGATTCCTGTAAGAAACTCACAGACATGCATCAACTGAAAACATGGCAAGAATTACCAGATGACCATCCAAAACAAATCCAGGACAAATTTTACATGATACATGACAACACATGGAGAGGCTAAATTCTGACAACAAAGACATTCAAAAAATGGAAGATCTCCTTTCTTTGTAAAAGGACAGTTAGCATTTTATAAATAAACTAGCGGGGCCCGGCCACGCGTTGCTGTGGCAATTGTCCTTCTCATAACAGTCTGCAACCCACTCAGATGTCCATGCAGGTCCAATGATCCGCAGCATAGCCTTTTGGGTTGGTCAAATGGAATCCCTCTTTCCCTTTTCAATTCACATTGTTATATGGTGGGGTCTTTTTTTTTAGTATAAGGTAACCCTTTCCATTCCACAACGGAACTGTCCAGAGTGCAAATCCCGCTGTCCATGAGGCTGGTTGACACGCACAGTCCTGGCTTGGGTAAGGCAGAACTGAGGCAAGCAGGCTATCCCAGTCAGGCAGCAGAGGCAGGGTGGTGAGGCGCTCAGATCGAGGCCAGCTCCCTGGGTTTTTAAAGGGCCACATGCAAAAGAATTGGAGCCAATAGTGTTGGTTTGCCCCCACCCCGCGGATTTTCTTAGAAGAAAAAGGCAAACTCCAGCTCGCTTTTAGTAAAAGAGAGCTGTGGCAAATATGAATGAGGAAGTGGGTAAGTGGTGGTTGGATGTGAGGGAGGGCAGAGTGAGGTGTGTGAGAATGAAGTGGATGTGTATGAATGTGTGTTGTGTGGTAGTAGTGGGTGAGGCACAGAGAGTGAAAATTACCTGCATGTGGGTGTAGGGGGGAACCCCACCTGACGTCTCACACGGCAAAGTGTGTATGTGTTTCACTTCCACTCGTATTACCTACCAGTATTAACTATTTACTGTTTTCACTGCTCATCTGTGCCCATCTCTGCGAACATTCTAAGGGCATATCAAGGCCTCAGGCCACAGACATGCTGCACGAACATTCTAAGGGTGACAGTTAAACAGAACCAGCTTAATGGCCTGGTGCGCCAGGAAAAAGACGTTTTACCTGACTCAGGTATGGACTTTTGGCAATTTGAAGGTCCGATTACCTGCCCGCAACAGGGAGGGACGTCATGTGAAAATTTGGGGGCGATCCGTCCAGCTGTTTCGGCGTTAGGGCAAGACCAACAAACGAATGGTTAGCTTTTTATATATATAGATCAGGGGTAGGGAACCTGTGGCTCGAGAGCCGCATGCGGCTCTTCTGCCCTTGCATTGTGGCTCCTCGAGCTGAGCTGCCGGCCCCATCCTTGCCCGCCCTGCAGATAGCAGGGCGGGCACACCAACTGCCCACGGTTGGCTGGGCCACGCTGTGGGCTTCCCCTCTCGCCCGCCCCGTTGGAGCGGGGCGGGCGCTTTCCTGGCAGCCGGCGAGGCCGAGCCGCCGGCTTCATCCATGCCTGCCCTGCAGACAGCAGGGCGGGTGCATCCATGCGCTTCTCAGAATGAGCGGAGTAAAAGGTAAAAATATATATAGTGTTATCTATATATATAGTGTTATATATAGTGTTATCTTTATTTTAAATGTCAAAAATTATTTGTGGCTCCAAGTGTTTTCTTTTCCCATGGAAAACGGGTCCAAATGGCTCTTTGAGTGTTAAAGGTTCCCTACCCCTGATATAGATAGTACTGGAAATGGCAATTGGCAATACTTATTAATCCAACTGTGCTGCTTTGGGATGATGCAGATGCCCAAATACACATTTCTTTGCAAAAATTAGACAGTATGATGTGAATACAGAGCCTCACTTTTTTACTTCAAAAAAAAGATTCCCTCAAATTCGGGCATGAGTTTTAAGCATGGGTTTCTTGATTCTCAGGAGAGACATGACCTCCTTAAGCTTGTTTCTGGACTTTGTTCCGTTATGGGGACAAGTGCCACGTTACTGCGTTTTGTTCTTGACCTTTCTCCTGCTTGATTTTTGAGTGTGAATATGATAAATTTCTAAACCAAGCTGCGAACTTGAAAGTGAAAGCAAACCCACCTGCTAATCAAAGAATGATGTGTGGTTATGTCCAAGAACTATGTTGACTGCTTTTGTAGTTGATATATTTTGCTTATTTACCTTTCTCACTGACTCTCGCTAAAAGGCACACCTTTCTCACTGACTCTCAAGTCAGATTAGAGAGTAAAAAGAAAGAGGAAAAAAGGGGGAAGGTAACAATACAGTACATCCAATTAATAATACCATAGGATTAGAAGTACAAAATTCAAGCAACAATATCATCATAAAGTATAAGGCCCATTACACATGGAACACTTACCTCAAGCAACTCCACTGGGCCTCTGCTTCTCCCAGTTCTTTTAACTCCGCCCATCAACAGCCTTAAAGACACACAGCTGATATTCTCTCCCCCACTCTCTTCCCCTCCACACACGCACACACACACACACACTCTCTCTCTACATATCTCTGCCACCATTGTAAGAGAAGAGAGAGACTTGTTTTAAAACAGTCTTGCCTGAAATACAATTATTTTTTAAAAAAAATTTAAGCCATCTCAACCATCAGATGACAGAAGCAGAGCAGGGGAGGTGGGGTGGAGCCAAAAAGATGCCTGCTTCTACTGTTCCTTGAAAAAGCCCTCTTTGTTGTTACTTTGTATCTTTTGAACTTTCAATATTTGCACTTTAGAGAAGCTGGAAGGAGCTGGCAGCATGGAGGGGGAAGGCTCCAGGGCACCTGGCAACTGAGGCTGTGCTGTGCTGAAGCTGTACTGGTAGAGGAGAGACTGAACACAGACATTAGGCAGAGAGGAGGGGGGTTCTCCCCCCCGCCACCATGAGAGATCGTTGATAAGTGCACTTAGGAAAGCAGGAAGGAGCTGACAGTGTGAAGGGAGAGAGGTGAGAGGGAAGGCATGCAAAGCACTGCGAGGGAATGGGAAGGCCATGGGCTGGGGAAAGAGGTCAGGGATAAAGCTGTGCCCACTAGCAAATCTGTCCTGCTTTAATGTTGAAACAAGATTTAAATCGAGCTATGAGTGGTTTTGCTTGCCACAGAGAGAGTGGGAAGTGAAAATGGGGCTCCAGAAAATACGCCCATACAAGAAATCTTGCTGCAGTGAACACTGGCCTCCACTATGCAGCAAAGACTTTGTGTGTAATCAGCCTGAGATATATAATAACTAATGCAAGTGAAAAACGCTGTAGAACTACATTCTATGACTATTCATAAACGAGAACAGCTTTCAAAGAGGATGAGGATGTTCTCATTTCAACGAAAAGGAGATTTAAATGAAACATTCACAATAGAATAGAATAGAATAGAATAGAATAGAATAGAATAGAATAGAATAGAATAGAATAGAATCTTTATTGGCCAAGTGTGATTGGCCACACAAGGAATTTGTCTCCGGTGCATATGCTCTCAGTGTACATAAAAGAAAAATACATTTGTCAAGAATCATAAGGTACAGCACTTAATGATTGTCATATAGGTCTAGTAAGCAATCAGGAAACAATCAGTAGTAATGAAAACATAAAATGTAAAATCATAAAATAAAATAAAATAAAATAAAATGTCAGCACAGGCTATAGTCATACAGTCATAAGTGGGAGGAGATGGGTAATAGGAATGATGAAAAAAGTAGTGCAGTAATTATATAATAAGGTATATAATAAATAGTTTAACATTATCGAGGGAATTATTTGTTTAACAGAGTGATGGCATTCCGGGGAAAAAACTGTTCTTATGTCTAGATTGTCTTGGTGTGCAGTGCTCTGTAGCGACGTTTAGAGGGTAAGAGTTGGAAACAGTTTATGTCCAGGATCTTGAGGGTCAGTAAATATTTTTCACAGCCCTTTTTTTTGACTACTGTGCAGTATACAGGTCCCTCAATGGAAGAGCAGGTTAGCAGCTTAATTGTTTTTCTGCAGTTCTGATTATTCTCTAGCAGAAGTCTGTGTCGATCTTGTTGGGGTGCAGAACCAAAACCACACAGTTATAGAGATTGCATGATGACAGACTCAATGTGATTCCTCTGTAGGAACTGTATCAGCAGCTCCTTGGGCAGTTTGGAAGCTTCCCTGAATTGGCGCCATGAAAAAGAACGATTCTGTTGTTGTGCTTTTTTGATGATATTTTGATATTAGGTGACCATTTTAGGTCATGAGATATGATAGACCTAGAAATTTAAAGGTCTCTCCACTATTGATACTGTGTTTGTCTAGTATTGTGAGAGGAGGTAGGATGGGAGGGTTTCTCCTGGAAATCTACCACCATTTTCTGATGGTTTTAAGTGTGTTCAGTTCCTAGATTGTTCCAGTGGCACCCACGAGGCTAGTTGTTCAACCTCCCGTCTGTATCGCTTGGTTTTCATCGTTGTCTCGAATGAGACCAATCACTGTTAATATCATCTGCACAAAATTTCAGTATTTTAACAAGATGGATCGATTTGGGAATGCAGTCATTGGTAATACAGAGAGAAGAGAGAAGTGAATTTGAAAGTACACAGCCTTAGGGGGGCCCCTGTGCTCATTTACAGGTGTCTGATGTAATTTTTCCTAAGCTTCACCTGCTGTTTCCTATCTGTTAGGAAGCTTGTGATCCCACTTACAAAATATGCTCAAGGTACTGCTAGCTGATTTAGTTTGGTTAGAAAGAATGTAGGTCTGATAGTTATTGAGATGCTTTGAACTAAAGTCCAACAAAGAGGGACCCTTGCATAGGTCTTTGGCTGATTCAAAGATGCTGCTTAGGATATAGTGCAAAGCCATATGTAACAGCAGCATCGTCTGTCGATCTGTTTGCTCGGTCATACAAATTGCAAGGGGTCCAACAGTTGGATCCGTGATGGTTTCAAATGGTACATCACTAGCCTTTCAAAAGTTTCATAACTACAGATGTTAGAGCAACTAGGGTCTGTGAGTTAAGTTCAGTTCCCTTGATGGAAGGCTTCTTCGGCACTGGGACGATAGTGGAGTGTTTGAAGCAGGAAGGAACATAGCACATCTCTAGTGATTTGTTGAAGATTTGGGTGAAAATGGGGGCCAATTGGACAGCACAGACTTTTAAGCAAGAAGGTGTTATCTTGTCTGGGCCTGGTGCTTTTCCAGGCTTCTGTCTGTGAAATAGATCTTGCACTTCCTTTTCTGAGATCACCAGGGGTTGTAAACCCAATGAAATGGGTTCAGTTGTAGGAAGTTTGGCTATTGTTGGTGCGTCTGAGATAGAGGTTGTGGAGAAAGGTGACTGTAGATTGTTTTCAAACCTACAGTAGAACACATTCAGGTCGTCTGCCAATTGCTGATTTCCTTCAGCTTGGGAAGGTGGTTTGCTGTAACCGGTGATATTTTTGAGAGTTTTCCACATGTTTGCTGTTTCGTTTGGTGAAAACTGATTTTTTAGCTTTTCAGAGTAGTAGCTGGTAACAGTTGTTGTTTCTGTATAACCTTGTGCACCAAAATAAGAATATAACTTCTAAAATCCCTGAAGCACTTAGGAAATGTGATGATAAATAAGAAAACATCACAAGAGAAGCTGAAATAAATGTAATTTGTTTTAGAAAGCTTCTGGGAGTCTACTATCAGTTCTCATCTAATGTATTGGTCAATCAAACACTGATATTCAATTCTTGGCCTAGTCACCACATCCACTTGTTCTGGCTGCAAAACAAAAATACCCTGAGGATGATTGCCTAAGCTAGGAGGAGGCCGCACTGTCCTTATTTCAAACACTTGTTATGGGCTGTTTTGCTTCCCATTCAGAAGATGCAGCAGTAGCAACTGGGTAGGCAAGTATGACATGCTAACAGTCAGTATTCTGGTATGCTACAGAGAGGTGTAAATAAAAAAGAACTGTAGTTCACTGTCTCAGCAGTGAGTTTCCTTTTTGCTTCGTGTCTGTCTCTTAAAAGACTGCAATGGCTGACCATCAATTGATTTTATCTACTAATAGAAGACTAATTTTTGCAGTTTAATCCTGACAGAGAGCGATAAACCAAAAAATTTTTTGACACCAGTTACCACAGGGAGATCAGGCCAGGTGGGCAGAGTTGTCATCAACATGGAAAATATAATCTAGCCATTGTCAGCAAGCTTTGAACACTGGGGACACCAGCATTGCATTACTCAGATGACACGAACGTCATGCCAAACACTAACAGACCAGAGCATCAACCCAATCCCTGGATGGATTTTCTGGAAAGAGACTGTAAGCTAAGAAATGTCAGTGGAAGAACATGTGGGTATAACAAGTTTCCATGTAAAATAGAACTAGTGGCAAAAGGGCTTCTATAACAAATGTGCCACAGCTATACTAAAAAGCTTCTATTTTAAAATCTGGGCTGTGCTCCACAATATGCAAATGAACCCTGAATGTTAACAAACCTGTACCTGTAGTCAGGAAATCCTCAGGCACAAAGTTGGTGACTCACATGCCAAAACTTATCCCCAGTAGACAATGGGACTGGGATCTGAGACACCTGCCTTGTGGAAATTGCATTAAATAGAAGAAGCAGAAAAGCATGGCACCAAAAAACAGTAGTAGCAACATTAACCAAAAAGAAAAGCTTTGGGGTTGTTCTTCCAGCTGTACTTTTGAAAACCTACTGAAGCAACTCGGGCTTGCTGATTAGATAAAATCTAGGAGCAGGATATTTAGCCATTTGCACAAATGCAGTTCTGCTACAAAGCATAGATCCTGGGCAGAATCAGGTACTTGTTCATGAATGCTCAAATTGAATTTTCATTTTTTAAAAGAAGCAAATAAAATAAAAGAATAGCAAATTTCTAGTTCTGACATTTCTGAAAAACACTTTTAGGAAATAAAGGAACTCAGTGCATGCTTCTAATCATAAGGGAATATTTGCTCTATCATAGCACAGCTGCCAATCCCTTAGCATCTGCTCTGAAGCATCTGAAGCATCAAAGACACAATTGACAACAACTTTTCTTATTCCCAGAGCACACAGTGTGATTGATCTTAACTTCTGCTACCACAGAAAAGACTTAAAATTATATGGCAGACACTGGTTGGTTGCCTTCTTTGTAGTAATCATTTGTCAAGTAGCAGGAACACATTTAAGTACCAATGGAGGGACCTCCCCCCACCCCACCCTACATAGCTTCAATCAACAAGACCAGGCATGATCTGAAATGGTAAAACTCTATTGATAATATAGCAACCAACACAGTACCTAATTAGTAGTCTTGCACTTCCTTCAAGGAGTTCAGTACACAGTATATCATTCTTCCCACTTCCTTTATTCTAAGAACTCTGTGAAAAAAGGCTCAGAGTGTATGACTGATCCAAAGTCGTCTCTAGTGCAACCCTTAGGCAGTTACTCCAAAGGACCTAAAGTGGAGCAATTCAGTCACAGATTGCTCTGCTAGTCGATCCATGACTTACTGAGGACTTGTATCTGGGTATCCCCAGCCTCAGCCCAGTGTCTTAATCACAACATCATATCAGTTTCCAAAGTTTTCCCAGAATGGGATACCATCAAAAAGGGGGTGAATTCTCCTCCAGCAGCACCCTTCACCTGCATTCCTTGCTGCTGCTGGGTGTTCACTGTCCTCCAGAAGCAACACTTCAGGTGGGATTTGGGGCTGCTTTGTGAGAAGGGATGAAATTCAGGTTCTGTGCACAAAATGTAGATACGATGCAAACTCCCCCCCCCCCTCCATTTTCTCATTTAAGTACAGAGAAAGGTTGTTCTATGAGTTTTGTTCAAAAGGACCAATAGACACAGTTAAATCTCAGTCTTGATTTTAAATAAAGGCCAAAGTGGTCTGCTACCAGAACATAATGTGTACATGTTAGAATCTGAAGTGTAGTTTTTAAATTAAGTTTTAAGCCCAGTTTTGTATGGACTCCATTTGCTAGGTCAAATAGTTATGCCACTGTAATTATTTGGAGAACAGATAGGATCTAATAGATTTATCCTGCTTTTTTCCTCAATGGGGGTTCAAAATGGCTTACATTGTTCTCTTCTCCTCTATTTCACCATCACAACCTCCCTGAGAGGTAGGTTAGGCTGTGAGTGTGTGATCAGCCCAAGGTCACCCAGCAAGCTTCCAAGGTAGACCCTAGTGCAATATAACCACTACACTATATGTCTGCATTAAATAAACACTTGACACACTATATCAATGCTACCCTACTTTATGAATATTCTTAGATCACACAGGCATACCACAATTTACAAAGACTCTTTTAAAAACTTTGTACCATGATTTGCCACATTTTAACAAAGACCCACTTAATCTTGGATGTTGCTGACCATTTCCTGACCTTGGTGCATAATGTTTTATGAATGATTCTAACAATGTGTTATTTTTCAGCTAACAGAAAAGAAAGCATTTAGACTTGCAGGGTTTTAGGGGGAAAGTATTTTACCTGTAATACTTTCCATTAAATCAGCATACCAAAATAAAAAAAGCTAAACTGAACATCAGTGAACTGGAATTTTCAGAATTGCATACAATGAATGAATCCTTGGAGTCACTTTAGTGAAATCTGCCATGTTACTTATGGATAATTGTATTCCTTTCCAGTTAAGCTCCTCAGCTAAAGTAGTGTCTCTCTTGCATTGCTGACACCATCACAATTACTTGCTGCTGACAACAGGCAGCTTCACCAAAGCTGAACACAGTTGGATAAGAAGAAAAGAAAGCAGCAAACAACTTTCTGCATCACTTCTTCAACCGTAGTTAATTCATGCATGTAGGAAAAAAATGTGTCTGTGGTGTTTAGTAACAACATCAACAAAAAATATGTATCCACAGGAGCAGAGAATGAATTCATGGCAATCCTATTTTTGTTTCAGCTGAAGATGCTTCTGTTTTAAGAAAATATTATAGCTATCAGTAGCCATTATAATGGTGGCATTTATCTGTGAACTGACAAAGCAAAATAAACTGGTGCATGATGTGTAGAAATTAGAGTTGCCAACTCTGGGTGTTGGTGCCTGGGGAAGGCTAAGTTTGGGGAGAAGAGGGAGAGCTGCAGGAATGTCATGCCAGAGAATCCATTTTCTCCAAGGGAACTGATCTCTGTCTTGTGAAGATAACTTGTAACTCCAGGAGGACTGAATATTGTGTGCATATTGTACAATTGTAAGAAAAAGAAATAGTATCTGCACTTTAGTATGGACATTCCCTTCTCCCTAACTTGCAGCTTGAACATTCTGAACAGAGTCCCATTAGAGCAGGGGTAGGGAACCTGCGGCTCTCCAGATGTTCAGGAACTACAATTCCCATCAGCCCCTACCAGCATGGCCAATTGGCCATGCTGACAGAGGCTGATGGGAATTGTAGTTCCTGAACATCTGGAGAGCCGCAGGTTCCCTACCCCTGCATTAGAGGCATCCTCTTGAACCCCTTAAATGATTGGCAGATGCACAGTGCCAGCAAGGTGCTGTGTTACAGTGTCAGACTAAGAACTGAGAGGCCCTGTCTATCATGCAAGCTTGCTGGTTCACCTTGAGTCAGTCATCGCAATCAGCCTGATTTACCTCCCAGGGTTGTTGTGAAGGCAAAATGGAGAAGAGGGAAATTATGTTAGCTGCTTTGGAGCCTCATTTGTATAAAGGTGGGATATAAATGAATAAATTCATTATTTAAAATGCCACAAGTGATCCTTCTTCCAGATGTTGGGAAGAAAAAATGTCTGAATTTGCAGTTGGTGATTCAGTGGACTCCCATGGAACTCTTTTGCTAAGCTCTCCACTCTGGATGCATGTGTGTAATAACCTTGTCAGACCGGCTCAGTTCAGACATCACACGGAACTGTGGTTTATTTAAATTAGGATTCATTTATGGAAACAGGTTTCAGCTCACAGACTCTTACTCAAATCACTTTCTGCCTTAATAAACACTGGTTCCATTGTACTGTTGAAGGTGTTTATGGATTGAGCCAACTGGCTGTCGTGGGGCTTCCAGGCTGTTTGGCAACATGCAAATGTGCCTCATCCCCCACCCACCCCACTGAGGTAGACAAAATATATATCCCACCACATAATCATTTCACTTGGGGACCTTCTGCACATGCAGAATAATGCACTTTCAATCCACTTTGCAGCTGGATTTTACTGTGTGAAATAGCAAAATCCACTTACAAACAATTGTGAAAGTGAATCAAAAGTGCATTATTCTACATGTGCAGAAGGGGCCTCTGTACCACAGAGAAAAACACATCTCACTGTGACATGCCTTTGAAGATGTCAGCCATAGATGTGGGCAAAATGTTAGGAGTAAAAATTGCCAGAGACAATACACAATAGGCAAGATGTAAGCAATAGCAGTGCAAAAGGATTGGCCTAGACCCAATAACTGGCCAAATGACAAGGAGTAAGCTAGTAAGGTGTTGCCAGGGAACAAACCTGGAGTTAGCTAGAATTAAGTCAATATGTCTGCATCATATATCATGCAAAACCATAGGTAAGTCTATACTTAATAAAGTCTAATTATGATGCATTAGCAAACATCAGATCATTATTTCAAATCCTAGTTTGATGGACCCTAATCAACCAGAGGGGAGCCTGCATTCAGACAACCACACTAACCACAATCAGTTTAAGTAATTAGTTGTGTGGGATGTCTAAACTTGGGAAGGGATGCATGCTTAAATATTGAATGCTGTGATATTAACATGCACATAGATGCAGTTACATTACTTATCGTGTGTGTGTGTATGTAACAAATTAAGCAAAACAAAAAGATTTTTCTAGTAAGGTCTGTTTAATAAAAGAAAGAAAGAAATTGCTGGTTCCACAGGTGGCTGGATGAAATTATGAAGTAGGTTTATGAACCTGAAAGATACTACTGACCTACTGACCTCAATCACTATGAAAAATGATACATTAACAACACACTTAAAATATTGAGACTAACGCTAAACACTTGGCAAAAATGCAGACGTAAATTAACATTCATCAGATGATTTCAGTAAGAAGATATAGAAACATCTCACAAACTCAAAAGAGGGTGAAAATGAGGATCAACTGATTATTGATGTGCAGCTATTTTGCATTTATCCAAGACCCACCTGGTCCAGCATATCATTTTGCACAGAGGTCAACCTTTGAAATGTGATGATTGCTGCCTTCTTGGCCTAACATTCAAACATGCTGCCTCTGTCAACAAGAAGTTTCACTTAGATCTCTTTAGTAATAACTACCAATAGGTTTTTCTCTCGTGTATTTGCTTGCGAACTCCCATCTTTTGTGCACCTATTTTTACACACTTGTTTTTAACCCCTCTTAGGCTGTTTCCGCACAGGTGGAATACAGCTCTCCAGGGATGCTAAAAAACGCCGTCCCTGGGGTGGCGTTGCAGCAACGCCATGCTGGCAATGCCTGAGTGGCACGAAGACACCATTGTTGAACCTCGCTCAAGGAGCAAGGCTTTTCAACAGTGGCGTCTTCCAAGAAGGCGCCATTTCCCCCCACCTTCCCACCTTCCCCGAAGCCAGGAAATGGAGGTACAGCATTCAGGGACAGCGCAGCCAGTGTGAAGGCTGCGCCGCCGCCTGCACCCCTACCAGGACTGTCCATGCGAACTGTCCCAGGGGAGTGCATTGGCATTGTTTATGCCGATGCACACCCACTCGTGCCCGTGTGAAAAGGGCCTTAGAGTCTGAGGATTCACTACTCTTTCTAATTCAATCAAGCTCCATAAGGTTTAAAAGTCTTTACAAAACCTAATTGAAGGTTATGATGGATTCAAATAGGTATATATGCCTCTAATATAGCAATGGGATAAACCAGAGCAGATCAGCAGACAGCAGCAGATATGAATTTTTGCTACACACAAATGCTAACAGCTGGACGCAACTGGGTGCGGCTAACAACAAGTTTTCTTCGCCTAATTACAGGTGGACTTGGCAAGAGGTTTAATGATAACAGTAGCTATGAATTCCATGCAACCATAAACAAGGGGAGTTCACAAAGCAGCAACTCATACTGAATTAGATTGTCCTCTGTCTCCAGATAGACAAGAAACGTTCTACAGAATCACCACAACATTTCTTAGATGTTTTTAGAGATAGAGCTCAATGTATTAGCATCTGCCCTCCTTATTACCATCTTTGTCTCCCATCTTGACTTGGATCAGACAAGCTTATAAATTGTATCGCATCTTAATCTTTCTCAAAGCCAATAGCACTGGCATAGTTCATATAAGTAATAACTAATATAGCTGAGTCAGCACATCTCTTACAATTTGACTTATGCTTGGAATGATTTTTAATCCTTGAAAAATTAAGCAAAATCGGGGGAGGGGGAGAAAATTATACTTCTTCCATTGTATTATATATTAATATGCAGGTAGACAAAGTATCTAGTTAACAGCAACAGAACGGATGTGAAATTTGGGCAACCCCACACAAATACTTGGTTGCACAATACCAAAGGTAATAAGGCTTCCAAGAAAAATGGACAGCTAAAATATGTAATTTTAAGCTACAAAAAAATTGTCTTAGGAAAAAAAAAGAAAATTCAGTTCAAGCATACAAGAAAATAAACAGAAAATAGCAAAAAACAACTGATCTATTACAAGATGGTCAAAAAAAGATGGAGGTTATGGTGAAAGTGTTAAAACTCAAAAGAGATTTATGCGGTTATCAATCCATCTGCAAGTAGAAAATGTTATGTGTTTTTTGTATTAAAGATCCTGATCTTCCAGCAAAAGATCAGCTGGTATCAAATGGGTATCCTGTTGTCAAGAGAGAATCATATCCTTTTTACAGGAGGAATGCACAAATCAGTTGGTTTGGCACCAATAAAGAGTATTTCAATGACCATTTCAAACATGTAGGTTTTATTTTAGCTGGGAGCTAAGAGCCAGAAGCCAGAGAGATCGAATTCACATGCTTTATCACTGGGTGGAGTCCTCCAGAAACTAAATTTAACAGCATCCAGATCAGAAGTCTAGGTATAAATATTTCACATGCTTTTCAGAACAAAGGCTGTCCCAGGTTGAGTAGGTGTCTAGGCCAATTCGTACAAAGCACTACCAGTATTGTTTCAAACATAGTTACCCAAAGTTTTCTCAAAATTTTCATGCAAGAGCAAACAAAAGAAAAGGAAAAGAAGCATTGACTAGATATGGAAGGTTTACAGAATTCACATAGAGTCAGTGAGATGATCATCCCACATTCAAATAGCAATGTGATGTCCTGAGTTTATTATTGTTCACGTCACATTTAGTGAGGCAGAACGGAAGTGCACAGGAAGCAACAGGTAATATATTGCAGTTCCCATGCAGTCTCCCATGGGAAGAATGTTAGGAGAGGGAAACTATGTGGATAAGCTACCACACTACCCTCAAGATTAAGCACAGATCTGAAGATGAGTATTCCACATCCAAACACAATACTCTCTATTGCACCATACAAGCAGTGTAATCTTGTCCACAATTATTCCAGTCCAAACCCATTGAAATGACTGGATTAGACTGGAGTAACTTTGTTTAGGAATACCCTGTAGTTATCCTATGTGTTCCCTTCCCATTAATGTTGCCATAATAAGTATCCCAACACCATTAATCAAAAATTTCATGGATTCCTGCCAACATTTTAGAATACTGAAAATGATGATTTGGCTTGCTATTCTACTGACACAGAAAGATTTGTACTGTGTGGCAGTGACATTCATATAAAATATTGGCTAAAAAAATCAATGTATGAAACACAAACTGATGAAATATTAACTTTGACACAATTTGTTGGGGTTTAAGTATAGAGTTTAAGCTCAGAATGAACAAAGGTGTTCCAGAAGCAAAGATAATGTACTTTCACATATGTGAAGAAAAGCTGCTCATTTAATTAAGATACTTATAGAAAGATTAGCAAGAAAATAGATAAGATGAAAGAAGAGTGTGCGTTAAAAGAAACAACTGATTAAAAAGTGGCAAAAAGGAGACCAAGAATAGTTGAACAATCTGAAAGCACTGGATGTGGGGGAAGAACAAAAGGGGCTGATAAAAGAACACATCTCACAGAGCCAGGAGATATAGAAGGGGAATAGAGAACATGAGAAAAGTTATCAAGGGCTGATTTTGCACGTTAAAAGTGCCCCGTTGTTGGCACGGGGAATGCCCCGGTGCAGTGGGGAGTTCCCCACAGCACCTGGTGCTGCAGTGTGTCTGGCACACCACTGCCCCAGTGCCGCCCCGCAGCAGTGGCTTTGCTATGGGACTTTCCAGAAGTGCAAAGGTTGGGGATCTTTTGGAATGCCCCTCTGTTGCTCTGGTGGCTTCTGCTGCTGAGAAACCTCCTCGGCAGCAGAACAAGGCCATTTTCCCTTCCTCACTGCTCTGGCCTGCCCCTCCAATGAACGGGCGCCTCCCCCCCTTGCAGTGGAATTAAAAACACGGAGGGAGAAACCTTGCAAATCCTTGTAAAAACTTGAGAAAACTTGCAGAGAAGTGGTGTGTGAAGGCGCTGCAAACATGAGCGTGGCGATTCCCTTGAACATGCGAGGGGGGGCTGGAATACCATGATTCCCTCGCACAAGCAGGAATTTTAGACCGGGGGAGGGGCAAGGGCGCCAATTCCCAGCACCTGTTTTATGCAGAATCAACTAAATTGGTGAAAGTGAGTGAGGGGAGGAGAGATTTGTAAAAGAAATTGCCAAAGACCTCGTGGTGCATGTGGAGGAGAGCCAGGGAGCAGTGTGAAGTCAACAGCAGGGTAAAGAGCGCCTCGGCAGCTGCGCTCTCGGATATAGCATGGGGGATTTTGAAAGTGGAAAAACAGCCAAGGTTATCCTCTGAATACATGCAAAACTTTATTCATGACCGTGGATTGTATTTCTGATGACACACGTTAAAGTAGGCTTTTGGCAACATAAGACATCTTCCCAAGAAACTGTCAGAGAGGCATAACTATTTTCTTTAAATCAGAAAGTGCTGTCCATTCAGTAATGTTAGAACATGTTTGGTTAAATTTGCCCTACAGCTAGTGTTACCAATTGATAAACATCTACTGGAATTTCTATAGCCATCTATGTATTTGATCACAAGGTAAAATTAACAGCAGGAAGGAGAGTCACTGAACCTTGGTATCAAAACATGCTTGGGAACTACACCAAACACACGATGGACTGTCGTCACTTCTGACAAGTCTGCATGCTCAGAAACTTTATTAAACAATAAAGCTAGAAATGAATGTTACAAAAAGGGGGACGAGCTGGTTTTACTTAGATTTACATGGTCTGATTTTCCCTTACCATACTCAGGGCAACTAAATTTTTGTTCAAAAACAGTAGGGAAAATTTTTCAGGAAATGTAAGACATGGAAGAAGTATGGAAGAAGATGGAATCTGGGAGAGTTGGATATAGCCCCCTTGGCTGCTATCAGGTGGTGCGGTTTTTCAGGGGCAACAACAATGATGAAAAACTGGCTTCCTTTGTACCTGCCTCTGCCTGTAGCAGTAGACATACATAAAAACTTCATCTCAGATAACTCACAGAATCTTCCTTAAGAAATGAAGTGGGGGTATCAAGTAGTAAACCCAAAAAACAAAAGAAAATTCCAAATGATTGAGATATTACTGAACATTGTTTTACAAGAAGGCAATTTGAATTATGTTGAGTTCAAGTTCTTTCATAGTTCAGATGCATGAATTCGTATGAATTCATGGGATGGAATGTTACTCCTACTGCTCATTTTGTTTCTTGGAAGAGACAAGCAGGGCAATAGATGGTCTGCGGCCTGCCATCTAGCCACCTCAATGATTTCCTGGGTCAAAACTGTAAATTCTAACAACAAAACCCACAAACATCACAGCCGATTAGGATGGGTAGGTGGAGAGAGAGAATAGGTATGGCACATACATGTGCAAGGATACACAGCTAGAGCCCCCATTCAATCAGACAAACACATATATTGCAAAGTGCAACTACAGACCCACATACTGAATATTACTGGTGTAATGTGTTCATGGTAAACAGTTGCTATAAACAGTTCACTGATGCAAAGTTAATGACAGTGATGTGAGGAGTTTAAATACTGTACAACATTTTGAACAAGTGGACAGATTCTTTTCTGGAAGGCTTATCCTCACATAGACTAGATGTACTATGATTGCATTTTTTAGGGAGCTAAGATGTGCAGAATAATATCACAATTCATTTCACCAAAGGCTGTTTCTCCACAGCACAATTATACTGGATTACAACTGGTATCTTACAGTCCAGGTCTATATTATCCTGGTTTCTCCCTTCACATGGCTGCCCATTTCTGTGAAGACCAGGAGGAAGTACTCCAGTTTGTTTCACATGAGCCCGGGTCTTACACCACAAGTGAATCCATGCATGCGCAAACATCCCCGGTGTCCCGTATTCTGATTGGCTGTTGTTTCTGGGCAGCAGAAGGGGAAAACGAAGCCCCCCTTTTTCCAGTTCTGGATAGGACCCGGTGCAAGCCTCAGCATGGCAAGAGGCAACAAAAAACAATGGGGCATCACATCACATCACATTCCCACTCACATTCTCATATTTTTGTGGAAAACAAGAGACTCCCCTCCATGATATGTGCACTAACATACAGCCCAAAGTGCACATCTCCCTAGCTATGTGCTCTGAGCAACCAGTACATGTACAAAAAAGAAAATAGGGACATTTTGGGACTCCACTCCTGATTAACCCAGGCAAAATGGCACCCGGTCGTGCTTGGAGTTGAGCAGAAAATGTGCTTGGAGTTGAAAATTGACATGACATCAGGTGGGGAGATCAGGGTGGCAGGGAGGGGAGATCAGGCAGTTGGGAGATCAGCAAGGTGGGGAGATGAGGCGGCTGGGTGGGAAAAATAAACTGTTTCTGCTTCCATGATGTTTGCATGGTAGCAGGTTCATTTTTGAAAAGAATCGCCAAATTGGCGATCTGTGAAAATCCTGGGATTAGGGAAATATCATGGGACAAGCCCGCTTTATAGGACCAAGAAGTGCAAACTTCTTGGCCAAACCAGGATATTCCTTTTGTTCAACTGTGCAATTTGAACTGTGCAGAAATGACCAAAGAGAGTCAAGAGGTGCCTTGGCAGTTTCCCAATCCAAAATGCTGTCCACTACACCTATTTAACTTCAGAGGTAGATTCACAAAATATGCCTTTAAATCTGTCTCAAAGAGGAAACAAAAAGGATCCCTCTCTTCTTGCTAAGGTAATTCCTGTTTATAAGAAAATTAGATAATAAAATCTCTTTTTAAATTAATCCCCAGAATATAATAACAATTTTAGAGACAAAGAGACACTACAGTACCAGAAAATATACTAATTTGGTATATTCTATACTTTTATTTGCTGGTATCCCATCTTGCAGCTCAAAATTCACAAACTGCTCTATAGCAGGTGCATCTAGTAAATTCCAAGTAAACTCTGGGCTATTATTGTCTGACGATACTGATAACTGGCATAGTTAAGGGACAGCAATGGCACCCCAGGGTTTAATTATTGGAAACTGCATCTCAGTTACAGATGTGAAAGGATGTAATTAGTTTAATTCTGTCTGTTCGTTATTTGGGGAAGTCCATTATGGCCACTAAATCACGAACATGTTTGAAAATCCAGAAAGCAGTAAAAGAGGTATATAATAATTATGTAATCATTATGAAGGCCACCCACTTGACTCCATTGATTTAACTGGGAAAATCAATTAATTATTTCAGAACAACAATTAATTCTTTGTATATTGCAGTGTTCAGTTTCCAATCTGCTATGTTTGTGGCGGCTCTGTATGTGTGGTGCCCCACCTTCCCAAATTTTTCTTTCAGTCAAATTATATCCTGCCCCTCCAAAGCTTATGGAGGCTTATGGAAATATCCTAGGATTATAATTGATCTCCAGACTACAGAGATCAGTTTAACAGGCTATTTTGGAATGTGGACTTTTTTGCATTATACCCCACTGGAATTCCTGCTCTTCCCAAACCCCAGGTCCCATGTACAAATTTCCAGTAATTTTCTCACCAGGAGTTGGCAACCATATGTTAAAGCTACTAGAGTCTCCTAGTGAGCTAGCTACAGAACAGGGTTGAAGTGTGGTTCTGAAGAAGGACAGGTATGCTTACTTCTACCCTACACTCTTCAATTATACTACACAGGTTTCATTTGCTACTAATCCAAAGATATGCCACTGTTCACAGACCCTCTGAAGAAGGATCTTGTGGTTTCTCTATCAGGGTTCAGGTTTGCCAACCTCCTGGTGGGGCCTGGAAATATCCCAGAATCACAACAGATCTCCAGATGACAGAAATCCCAGCTGTCCTTGGTGGTGTGATGGGGAAGTGTGGTGTAAGTAATAGTCCTCAATTAATCTTGAAATAAAAATACTACCACTGAGGAAAGTGGCACACAGCTTTTTCAGGGAGAGGTTCCTGACAAAAATATTTCAGTGACTGTTTCTGCCATATCAGTATATTACAATGAACAACTCAAATAGGATTGCTAAGAATTTAACACTGGAGTCCGTGCCAGCTGTTTAGGCCTGAATTTTCATATTGGTCTGAGTCTGTTAGAGTCTTGCAGCTTGTGAGAAAACTAGTATCTACTGAAACAGACCTTTGAGAATAATCTCTAAGGCAATGGGTCTGTTTGGTCTCCTAGAACATTCTGGCTTATCTATGCTATTTTTATAGTATATTCAAGCAATGCTCACAGCAGGAATGGGATTCAAAAAAAAGGTAAGCCCAATAAAAGAGGGACTATCTCAAACTTGCAGAGTACAGAGCACATATATTCTTTTTAACAGATACCATTAAAATCATTTCTTTGCAGTTGTTTCTAAGGATTGCTTTGTCTTTCAGGTAGCTATTCTTTAGTTTGTGATTATTAAAGACAGTTTCCCATGTAAATCTCTTTTATGCATTTTCACTTTAATAAAAAATAATAATCTTAATTTTGCTTATTTAGGTTGTTTCTTACAAGCAGATTTTTATTATTCTTATTTATCACTGAATGTTTGTGAAGCACTACCTTTCCCTTTCTTTTTAATATATGGATCACAACATATTGGTCTGAACCTGTTAGAAACTTGCAGCTTGTGTAGCACTACCTTTCCCTTTCTTTTTAATATATACAACATACAATTTCCTAAGACTCTCAACATTCCTAAAAATGTGAATTTTGCAGGTTAATAAGTACACAAGAATCCACTTGCATTACGTATCTATTTGAAGTAAATAAATATAATAAAGTTAAAGACTGCGGAAGCAGATAAAAGAAATGCTGATTGGTAAACGAAAATGAGAGCAGCAAGCAGAGAAACAGAAGGGGATATGGGGGCTGAGAGAAAATTAGAAAGTGGAAATTGTATGGCAAAGGGGTACATGGGAAGTAACCACTGTAACCACATGGGTACATGGGAAGTAACCACTGCAAGTTCTTGTGGATTCCCTGTTTACAAAGTATCTAATAATAAGCCAGCTGTGTTTTGAGGCAACTTAAGATATATATTTATTTTAGGCACATTATGCCTGCCCCATAACTTGCTTGCTGAAGTCTTGTTGGGCCTGTGCTTTTCCTGGTTCTCTTACTTCCACCCATCCACTCCTTCTCAAAGGCACACTTCTCATCACACTCATAGTTGCAAGATAAAGAGCTTAGTCAAAACCCTTTAAATTTAAGCTATATCAATATGCCTGTGATTGCAGTTATGTTGAGATTCCATCCCATCCCAAAAATGATCTCCCAAATGAAAGAGGCAAAACAATTTCCTGGACCATGTTGAAGAAGGAGACCATGTCAAGATCCCCCTTCCTTCCCTTCCCTTTTCCTCTACTCTCTTTCTCTTCTTGCTGCTGCTGCAGGAGAAGACAGAGGTTTGTTTTAAATAGATGCCTGTTTAAATAAAGTTTTAAATAACCCTCTCAGACATCAGGGAGTGTGAAAGTAGAAAGCGGGGGAGGTGTGGTGAGGCCCAAAAGAGACCCTGAATAGTACTATTCCTTGCAAAAATAAACCTTTAACACTCAAAGAGCCATTTGGACCCGTTTTCCATGGGAAAAGAAACACTTGGAGCCGCAAATAATTTTTGACATTTAAAATAAAGATAACACTGTATATAACCCTTGAGATTCTTCCCTTTCTGTTTGTGAAATATTAGTTGCCTTTGGCAATTCCTACCTTAGGATCTTAATGCTATGGGAGCGGGGGGGCAGAGAAAACTGTTGTTCTGCTGGTTACCTCCCTCTCTCTTCTCTTCCTCCTAACCCAGCAGGTTGTAAGGTAACTAAAAGGAACCGCTTCCACAGCCTTTGTCCAAGGTGAGAATGCTATGCCAGAGATTAGTTTTTGAGCATTAGCAGAATACAGATTCAATACTTCTCTTCCAAAGCAGTAATTTTAACCTAAGGCTAAGGTGTCATTTCACCACAGAAAGTACTGCAGGTTAATAAAAGGGCAGCCAAGATAGAAAATTATCTGTGTGTGATGGGGGACAGGAGAATCAACGCAAAGTTTAAAGGCAAAGGCTATTAGCATGAAGAAAAAAATACTTTACAGCAGAAACAGGCAAAATCTGTTGTGCTGGCCATTAAAAACTGAGGAAATGAGATGAGGTCTGTACTTGGTCTCACAAGCTTGGAGCAAGCCAAATCCCAGTAGTCTGCCAGCATCTATGGAATTTGCCTGGGACTTGGCTAACTGGTTATGCAGGTCTGTGATGTCTGTATCATTGATCAAGCAGTAATGCCAGTGTCTTTGTAGCTTCTGTGAAGTTCTGACCCATTGGTTCCAAGTGAAATGGCTACGTGTGCCACTGTTGGAGGTTCTATAAACCTATACTTTATAGATTCATAAGATGAATATTTATCAAATTTATAGAGAGTAAAGAGTGAAAAGTAGGTAACTGCCTGCCTCTGAATGAAATAGCCAATTCATTAGATTAGGCTAATATATCAATATACAAAATTTCACCCAGTTCCACGCATTCTACAAAAGAGTGTCTTATTTCAGAGACTCCTGCCCTCAGATTTTCAGAGACAGTTCCACTGTATTTCTCACAACCACTTAGGCCCCTTCCGCACACGCAGAATAATGCGTTTTCAAACCACTTTCACAACTGTTTGCAAGTGGATTTTGCTATTCCGCACAGCTTCAAAGAGCATTGAAAGCAGTTTGAAAGTGCGTTATTCTGCATGTACGGAAGGAGCCTTAATGTATTCTGCAAGTCACAAGAGGTGTTTCAAAACTGGGTATGTCTGTTCCATCCATGTTGAAACCAACAAGCTTTCCATGTCAGTAGTTGCTAAATTCTTATTAAACATTTATATTGCACTGACACCAGCTTTAGTGTTGTTCTCACACTACAGAGAAAAAGGATTGGTACTAAAAGACCAAGGCACACCATGGGAGCCTTTAATTGGTAATGGTAACACACAAGGCCTTTATGGCGCATACAGCACACTAAAGACAAAATACTTAACTTACCATTTTGAAGATTGCTAGAGCACAATGCCTTTGAAAGAGTGCTCAATTTGTCTCTTAAACTGAAGAAATTTATTTAAAAATCCTTCAAAATTAGATTAATTGGAGACTTTTCAATGTTAAACACATTTACAATGAAAACCCCATTAAATTCCACTGGGTTATTTTGAGCCCAGTTAGGGTTTCCAACACAGCATCAGCAAAAACCAAGAGATTTAGGAGAAGTGTCTGTGGAGAGTAGAGTTTAGGAGGATGTCATGTCACTTCCAAGTAATGCTCTAGGCTTTCTCTCCGAGTCTCTATGTACTCCTATAAAGTCACAATGCGGAGGCCATTTTTTCTCTCACTTCTTCATGCTTTGGGAGTAGGAAATTGGTAGGTAAATCCATGGTAGGTAAAGACTGTAACATTGGGCTGGTTGCCTCTCCAAGTCAGATTGACTAATCTTGAGTAATCAAATCACTTTTATAATCTTCAAGCAACACATTAAACTTCTAAAAAGACTAGGGGTTTTGGAGTTAGGGGATCTACTATTTTTTTAATTGGAACCCAAGAATGATTTACATGTTAGAAAATCCACACAGGACACAGTGAACATAAAGGCTATCAATTGATGTGTCTGGAATTCCATGCTGGGAAGTCAATTCCCAGGTGTGCAGAGTCCCAAATTAAATTGGGTCCATGGCATAACTTTGTACAGCACATCCCTTTTCTCATACAAGGTTAGAAATTTTGTAGAAACTCAGTATGAGACTTAAAAAACAAACAAAGAGGATATCCCTACATTTTTTACATTCTTGTATGTAAATATCATAGCAAGGGCTGTAGCTGTTGACTATAGAAGATCTAGTGGACCAGGCTAAACTTGGCCGTTACTGGTTTGGGGCATACTGTTCAAACTTTCCTGATAGTATTGCATTTGTTATTATAGGATCCTTTGGGACAACTGACTTCCCTTTTTCATTATTTATCTTCAACCTATTAAACATCAAAATCATTTTGTAACTGCTTATGAACGAACTGTATCTTAACCTGCTGACTAATATACAGTAAGAAATGGTGGTTCATTTGAAGATACTTGTCTTTGATCATCACCTCTACACTCTTCCCTACCCTTGAGTAAATCATGACAACTAGAAATATAAAGAATTCTATTTACACTCTAGCTCAGGGGTCTGCAACCTGTGGCTCTCCAGATGTTCATGGACTACATTTCCCAGCAGCCCCTGCTAGCATGGCCAATTGGCTATGCTGGCAGGGGCTGATGGGAATTGTAGTTCATGAACATCTGAAGAGCCACAGGTTGCAGACTCCTACTCTAGCTAGTCACTAGAACTTCCTTCTCCTCTTTCTCTCACACACCTGTTTTTTAATTTATACCAGCAGACTTCCTGGAAAGATTCCTCAAGTGGAGCTTGATAGACATAGGAAGTGACTGGAAAGAAATTAACACTGCCAGTAGAAGAATGCCTGTTGAATGTCACAGTATTATGACATGCTGACCTCTAGGGAAGTTACTATTCAGTGTTTTAAAAGTATGTGGTATATACAAAAATAGCTTCTAGTTTAGTGAGTTCATTTGAATTAGGTTTCTTGACATAGTAACGCAACATATCCTAAATGTTATCTATCACATTATAAATCCTTAACAAAAAAAATAGATTCTGCCAAATCAGTTGTAAAAAGCACCAAGGCTGAATTCAGAACAATCTTGTAGCAGATCTGCCAAATTTCCAGTGCAGCCAGATTTCGTTAAACAAAGTCAACTCGTATGAGAGCTTTTTGCCAGTTCAGGAAGTTGCTTCATAAAATGTCAGATTTCAATCTATGGCCTTGCAAGTAGGAAAAAAATTAAGTACAAGATATGTAGTATCATTCTATAAAAACTGAAGGTTGTCTGCATTATTTCTTCAAATGCATGTAGCCTGTATGACACAGCTATGAGAAATACTATTTCTTGCTGGAACAGAGCCTGGAGGAAATGTAAGTATCTGTGGGAAATTTATTTCATTTCCAGTGTCACCAATTAAACTTAATACTTTTAAGAAAGAAATGTCGCATACTGTACAGATGGATTGTCAGCTTCAGACTCGGAAATACCTAGAGATTCGGGAGGTAGACTCTACTGTGGGTGGGGTTTGGTTTGGGGAGGGATGGGAAGGGAAGGGAAGGGAATCTCTGCAGAACACAGAGATCACCTTCCAAAGTGACTGTTTCCTCCTGGAAATTGACCTGTAGCACCTCGAGATCAGTTGTTATCCCAGGAGATCTCCATCCACCCCCTGAATATTGGCCATTCTATATACTATTTATTTTAATGCAACATAGCAAAAGGCATGCAATAACATCTTCTTGAAACTTTACCAACATAATTTTCTTGTACTGTGGTTGAATTATCAATTGGGGGGGGGGGGAGAGGGTCAGTGCTATTACAACTTCTTATTTATTTGTTTATTTATTGGATTGATTGATTGATTGATTTAATAGACCACTGTATCCCCAAAGGGCTCAGGAAGGAAATTTATTAAATTTCTAGACACCCCTCCCCTTTCAGGTTTGAAGTGGTTAACAATATAGTAATCATGTAACATTCACATATAATATAAAACCAACATAGTGACTAAAATAATCCAAATCATAAGTTTAAATTAAAAAAATCAATGTGGTTACACAATTTCAGAAAAAAGGTTCTCATACAAGAAGCTTGGTTCAGGCGGGATTCAATCCACTGGCCCCAAGCAGCTGCATTTGCAATAAAATCCTCCCCCACAATCCCCATATAAGTTATTAAAAGAGGAACTCAGAGGAAGTGTTAAAGATCTATACGAAGCTACTGAATGAGATCACCAATAGCTTAACGAGTCTGTGTCATCAACAAGCTGATGAAATATATTCCATTTCACTAACTGAGTATCTGGAAGAAGCTCTACCTTGAACCCAGGCCTAGATGCAATGGTCAAGCTGACATAAAATCAAGAGAGTGGTGTGTGTGTGTGTGTGCACACAGTGGCATATTTACCTAGGGGACATGGGGTACCCTATGGCCCCGGGTGCCCCCTAGTGGAGGGGCGCAAAAATTTCAGGTTCATTTGTGTGTTTTTTCTATTTTTTAGTGTTTTTTCCAGTTTTCGGCCTGCAGGGGGCACAGTTTTTAGGCTAGCAGCACCAAAATTTCAGGAGACCCTCTTGATGATACCACCCAAGTTAGGTGAGGTTTGGTTCAGGGGGTCCAAAGTTATGGACTCCCAAAAGGGGTGCCCCATCCCCCATTGTTTCCAATGGGAGCTAATAGGAGATGGGGGCTACACCTTTGAACGTCCATAACTTTGGACCCCCTGAACAAAACTTCACCAAACCTGGGTGGTATCATCAGGAGAGTCTCCTAAAGATACCCTGAAATTTTGGTGCTGTTAGCTTAACAATTGCACCCCTGACAGCAGGCACTCTCCAAATTTCCCCAGATTCTCCTTTTAAATCCACCCCCTTTGGCATGGACTTAAAAGGAGAATCTGAGGTCCAGAGGTGGGATCCAACCAGTTCTCACCACTTGTCTAGAAGTGGTTACTAATTTTTTCCGAGTGCCAAGAAGGGGTTACTAAAGCAACCTCCCTGCCCAATAGGGACTGGAGGTCTGTGTGTGCGGCTGCGCCACTGTTTGAATCCCACCACCTTCGGAACTTGTTATTAAAATTTTTGGATCCCACCACTGCTGAGGTCCCCAATTAAACATTGAAAGTGATGCTGTTTGGGGGTAGATTACACTGGAGGTGTTTTGTGAGAAATGATGCTGAGATTTGTTTGGTAAATGTTTTGCGGGGTTGATTCGTGAGAGATTTACATGCTTAATACCCTCTTGCGCTGGCTTGGAGATGTTTTTCAGGCTAATAACCTACCTCATAGGGTTGGTGTAACAACAAAATTAGAAAAGAGAATTGGTGGGGAGAGATCCATGTATGTTTTGCTGGGGGTGGGAGGTGTTTTGTGAGCTGGTGCAAAAAATCATTGTTTGGTTGTGGCGGGGGAGGGTGGCCGCCCATTCAGGAGGGGGCAAACTTAGGTTTTGTCCCCGGGCTCCAGTTTGCCTATATATGCCTTGTGTGTGTGTCAGTGTTCTAAGGGAGACAATATATCTGAGATAGATCATGAAATCAACACCACCCAATCTAACTAGCTAAAAACACTAAGGCTGATTCTGCACAAGGTGTCTGTCATGCTGCAAGGGAGAAAGACTATCGTGGTAAGATTTCTTGTACAGACGTATCTCCTCAAATCCTGCTTTCTCCTCAAATCCTGCTTTTCTATTCACTCCACAGCAAGTGACACCACTTCCAGCATGATTTTAATTTGCTTCGCTGCTTTGACCCAGACATTTTCCCTCCATTCACAGCCAGCCCACCTGGTTTCACCATTCTCACTCCTTTGAACTGTATCCACGCCTTCCCCTTCACCCCCCCTTCCAGCTCCTTTGCAAATCAACAAAAGGGAGGACTTAATAATTAAACCCAGCAAGCAAGCAAGTGGAAGTCAAAGGAAAGAAACTCAACTTCATGGGCTTAGCCAAAACATACCGATCTCTAAATTCTCACATCGATATCTCAATATAATAATAATGCCTATACCCAATGTTCCCATGCACCCAGTCCTTTTTTTCCAGGAATGGCGTGAATCCACCCCCCCCCACCCCAAATGCACTACAGGGGTGTCAGGCAGTTGATGTGGGAGTAGATCTATTGCAGGAATATCAAAATAACAAAAAAAAATCAAAATAACAAGCTTCTCTCTCCTCCCGTGGCAGAAAAAGAAGAGTTTGGATTTATACCACACCTTTCTTTCCTGTAAGGAAACTCAAGGTGGCTTAAAAGCTCTTTGCCCTTCCTCTCCCCACAATAGACACCTTGTGAGGTAGATGGGGCTGAGAGAGTCCCAAAGAACTGTGACTAGCCCAAGGTCACCCAGCAGGAATGTAGGAGTGCAGAAACACATCTGGTTTACCAGATAAGCCTCTGCCACTCAGGTGGAGGAGTGGGGAATCAAACCTGGTTCTCCACATTAGAATCCACCTGCTCTTAACCACTTCACCATGCTGGCAGCAGCAGCAGGAAGAATGTGTGTGTGTGTGTGGTGGGGCTGGGGGAAGAGAGAATATCAGCTCCAGCACGTGGTCTCCTTCTTCAGCAGAGTGTGGTTCAGGGAATTGCTTTGCCTCTTTCACTTGGGGGGAATTATTTTTGGAAATGGGTTACAATATCTATATAACTGCAATAACACCAATATCAATATAACAACAATTTCAAGGGCTTTAACAAAGCCATCAGTCTTGCAACTGTGTGCCTTTAAGAATGAGTTGATGGGCAGAGTTAAGAGAACCAGGAAAAGCTCCAGAGGCCCAGAAGACTAGCAAGCAAGCTGTGCAGTAGCAGTGGAGTGTCTCCTTGTGTGTAAACACAGAAGTGCAAGAATATCCCACTGCAACCCCAGCAAACAGCCCCAAAATAAGAGTTTCATGCATAATGGGCTTTAGATGCTTTAGGATCTAATTTCTCTTATAAAAGGAAACTGATCTTGCCTATGGGTGGCCTCGTGCTGCTATATTTCAGGCTTGCATAAGCAAACTAATTTATTTCAATACTTAGTAAAGGCCAAAAAAAACCAACCCCCTCCTTTGGAATATTCACAACATTGAGCAATGCAGCTCCTTTAAATATCTGGGAGTCGCGTTCAGTGAAATCCTAAACTGGAATGGGCGCATAGCAACAGCAAAGACCTCAGCTTTAAAAACCATTGCTGCAATAATGAGATTCTTCTACACCAGGGAGGATTCCTTGTTGACCCAGAGTTAAAACTTTTCATTAGCAAAGCAATCTCCATGCTCCTAAATGCCATCGAGATCTGAGGATGGAATAAACAAATACTTCTTAATCAATACTTAGTGATCATTCAATAACTCAAGTGAAGCCCTTTGATTGGAAATCAACTCAAAAATGCAGTGCTGACAACCCCCTCACATATTGCAAATAAGAGTGTGCTGGCAGGGTATACAATCATTTAATACCGTAATATGATTCTACCTCCTTTTTTGATATGAAGAGGGAGGCAACAATATAGTCACATGGCTCCATTGTAGCAGAATATTCATATAGCATAATGTTGCATACTCATTCCTGAATCTAGAGAGGGTGATTTGTGTCTTTGCACCCATTTCAGTAATGACAGAACAAAAGCATATGCACAAAGCCTGTGCATAAAGCTTATATCAGCACTAAATTAGCCTTGCCCAAATCTATGGGAATATACATCCAAATAAATATCCAAATGTACATTCAGTTTCTCATCTGCATGCTAATCTGATAGATACAGTTCATGCCAAGTCTGAAAACCCTGCTTCTGTAGTGTAGTGGTTAGTGTCAGTCTAGGATCTGGGAGATCCAAGTTTAAATCCCTACTCTGCCATGGAAGCTCACCCTCACCCTAACCCTAACCCTAGCCAACTTTGGTTCAGCCACTCTCAGCCTAATCTACCTCAAAGGGTGATTGTTCTTAGGATAAAGCGGATGAGTGGGAAAAGATGTTGTTAGCCATTCTGGCCCATTCTGGAGAAAATTGGGGTATAAATAATTTTTAAAAATCTTACATCCCAATAAACCTCTTAGTTTATGCTGCTTCAGGATTTCCAATGTTCTTCTCTTCCCGCTCCTATTTTAGCCCTATGTTTTATTTGCCTCATTTCCCCCATGTATTGCACCAATTTCAGATCACATCTGCATGCAGGGCTGTATAATCCACATTGTTCTTTGTGCAGTATTTAACTAGTTTAGGTTGTTCATAAAAATGTTGAATTATTTCTGCCAAGTATCTAATACCCAGTTCATACTATATGCCATTTCATTATCAAGTATTGCATGAGAATTCATTAATGATGCAGTACATCATTCTGTGTGTACTGCTTGCTCACTTGCTTTCTACAGAATATTACTCCATGCATGTACATGCTATATAAACATATAGACCAGGGCCCTATGGGATCTGATGCAGTTCCGCAGGGCTGCAAGACAGAGCTTTTCCTCAGACCTATGGTTGAGCTGGAAATAGTAACAGCTGAAGACCTCTATAAACAACTGGCCTCTCTCTCTCTTGCTTCCCTCCCCTATTATCACACTAAGTTTTTTTAGCAGCCATCAGGGGAGTATATTGAATGTTTTAAATTTGATGAGCTGAATTGTTTAAATGGATTGAATTCTTTTAAATGGTAAATGCTATTTTTTTTTAATTTTCAGGAATTGATATGAACTGTCTTTTTGAATGATGTAAGCTGCCCTCAATTAATAATTAAAGTGGTCAATGTTGTCTTCAAGTTGTATTCTGGTTATATTGTTTCATCCATGAACACACACACAAAGCTGCCTTATGCTGAATCAGACTATCTTCTCCACCTGGCAGTGGCTGTCCAGGATTTCAGGCTTCACTTCATATAATGCATGAATGCATCACCTGGTCCTTTTAAATGGAGCTGCTGAGGATCGAGCCTTGGACCATATGCATTCAAAGCAGAGGCTCTTCCACTGAATCACAGCCCCTCACCTTTCTTACTTAGCCTCTTCATATTAAAACAGGGCTTGAGTCATTCTCTACTATTAGGTGGCAAAGTATCTCCCCACCCCTTCTTTTTCTTTTCTGATAGAATTACTTTGCCTTGTATTTCAGGTTGTCTGAAACACAGACTCTGATAATATCACAACTGAAATACATGATTGTAGTCACAGAAACGTATAGTTTAAATATAGCCAAAATTCCCCTCCCCACAAAGGTAATGAAGTGTGTATATTAAGAATATAAAGGGAGTGCTTTCCATTATAGCCTGTGAAATGTAAACAGGCTTGTGGAATGAAAAACTAGTGTCCCAAACTATTCTTAAGTTTGCATATCAGAAATTTTTAATGGCTTATTTCTTTTCTGTCTCAAACGGAGGCTTGAGTCGATTGGAGAAGGCCCAGTCTCCCAGGCTATGCCACCTGAGATAGCACGTCACATTTTTCATCAGTTTAGTGCAAGTGTGCTCCCAATCTGCAGATTTAGATATCCGCAGATGGGGGCCACACCTGGGAAACAGTATATAGGTGCCCTTTGGAGTCTTGCATTTTGGGTAGTAAGCCTAAACTGAAGATCTGTCCATTTCTTTGACATAAGGTTGTCAGAAGTAATACAGGGGAAAGTAATTCTATCAGAAAAGAAATAGACAGATAGACACAAGTCATTACACAGTGCAAGAACTACTATCATCATAGCTCACAAGCACAAATTAGATTAATTTGTGGCTTTTAGTGCTAATGCTGGCAAGTAATTATTCCTTAGGTAATCTGCTGAGTCTTGCTAAACTAGATCCGTGAAAGCAAAATATATTATGATTCACAACCAGATGTGAAGACTGAACGTGGTTCTTATACTCTACATATCTAGTTAGAAATAACAGAGTATCTTCAAGTATCTTACTGGTGAAATCCTTATTGATGCAGTTGAATGTATTTTTTCAGATCTGAATTTCTAACACATCCCTCCTATCCTTTCCTTTAAAAATTGCCTTCAAGTGCATTTTATTGTGGCATTTCTAAATAAAGCATCCATTTGTATAAAGGTACTTGCTATACATTAATAGCAAAAGTATGACATTCTTGAGAAAAACATTTTTAAATGCATTGAGGCAGGGTTGCAAACAAATAGCACTCTATCCAGCAATTCATCTTTACAGGATATTTGCATCGCATGTAATAAGCTGGGTCCATTTTTTCGTATAAAAAATAATTGTCCTGAAATAATGTGCAATTTTTAATTATTTCTCCTTCATCTGTATTAGGAGGTGGCATAACACCTTACATTTTTAAAAAGTGAAGAAACATTTTGAAGTAAAGCAAAACCTACTCCCAGGCATTTCAACAAGTAACTGCTATCATTGCATGTTCAATAGTAGTGACTTTTGCATTTCCACACATTGGCCACCATGCTTATTGTTCATCACAATTTCTTCAACTAAGGATCATGATTTGTAGAAACATCATTGGCATCAATCTGCATTTCTTTAAGTGCTAGTGATTTACTATAAATTTGTGAAGTTGATTTGCAGATTATATCAGTTGCAGTCTCTACCATCCTATGGCCATTCTTCATCACTATTTCTTGCTTGTTCACATGACTTATCCATGAAGTTAGTACTTGCCACACTATTTTTTTTAGATATTTATACCCTGCTTTTCTCTCAAATGGAGACTCAAAGCAGCTTACAATATCACAACTACTAACCAATGACATGGATTTTGCTGAACGAGAATGACTGGTCTTAAGTTACCCAGCAAGATTCCACAGCAGAGTTGAGATTTAGACCTGGGTCTTCCAGATCTTATTCTGACATGTTAATGATTACATCACACTGGGTTTTTGCTGCTTAGTAAAACTGCAGTTGCATTATTGCTGCCATATTCTTATAGTACGCTTCAACCAAAATTCTGTGCCAGTTGGAACATTGTCATCTGGAAGACACTGTTTCTCTTGGGCATCTTGAGAGCTAGTAAGGTGTAGTGGTTACTGCATCAAACTAGACATGGGAGACTCAAGTTCAAATTCCCACTCTGCCATTAAAACTTGCTGGGTCACCTCAAGCCAGACATACACACTCAATCTATCCTATGTCACAGGGTTGCTGGGAGGCAAAAAGGAAGGAGACGAAAATGATGTGAGCCATTTTGGGTTCCCATTGGCAGAAGGACAGGGTATAAATAAAATAAAAAATAAGCAAACTATAATGGTGACAGACTAATTTCTTCTTGTGAAATCACAAAGCTCAGCAAAAGTACCTCACTTGATAGGATCTTGCCAAGTACCTGCTGAGAGCAAACCAGAACCTGGTACTGTTTCTGCTTCTGTCACAGCTAAATCAAAGAACCCATGTGCAAAAGAATAGTTCCCCCACTTGTTACTCCCTGATAAGGCATAAATTCTGATAAGTACAGGAAAACTGGAGCTGCCAACCTCCAGGTGGCAGCTGGACTCAGAATTACAGTCACTGTCCAGATGACAGAGATCAGTCTCCCTGAAAAAAAATCACCTGACCCTTCTACGGCTAAACCATCAAATATCCAGAAATTCCTGACCCAGAGCTCACGGGAAATACAGTCTCTGTAATTAGGTGATCTTTTGAGATTCCAGGCACTCTCCAGCCCCATGTGGTGATTGGCTACCCTATAAGGAGGGAAGGAAGCAGGAAAAGGGCAGAGGTTACAGAAGCTTTCAGGAAAGGAAAAGAGACGAAATGGTGCCTCCTGCAAGTTTTTGCAGGTTCGACTTATGTAATCCTGTTACTTTCCCATGACTTCCCAGCTCTACTTCACCCCCACCCCAATTATCTCTCTTCTGATTCTTATTAAAGCTGTGACTTGATAACCAAAAAAACTCCCCAACCCCTTATCTATTCTGCCAAACCTAGGAGTCTGCTTTCTAAACCAAGGCTCAGTCTTGAGAAATCGGAACCAAGTGCCTGAAAGCATACAGAGTGCTCTTTCCTTGCCACTGATTTAACTGTAGAGTTGTGCGTCCTTATACACTTAAAAATCAGGAAAAGACTGCCTATGATCACTGATCAGCACCTTAAGCAGTATTTTCATGTATAAATTCCACACTTTCCCCCCTACAAATCCTCTTTGTTCCCTACACTTCTTTTATCTTCTAGCAATCACTTCACAACAAAGATTTTTTAAAAAAAAAACATTAACAGCAGAGAAGGCAGCACTTTTATTTTTAATGCTCAACATTGATATAAGGCATATCTCTGTATGTGCAAGGCAAAAGAAAGCCTGCTTTGCCTAATTTGTTCCTGCCTTGCTTTCCCTACCCATAGTAACTTCTCAACTCTGACTGGGAAGGTGGAAGCCAATCCAAAGGCGTGGCCGGGGTAGAGCAGGGGTCAGAGACTGTGCTGCAGTGCCACCTCCAAAGGTGGAATAGGAGACACAACACTAGAGGAGAGAAAAAACACCCCTCCCTAGTGGCCCATTCTCCCAAATGACTTACACTATGCTTTCTGCATGCATAAGTCTGCACTTCTGGGAGGAGAGGTTCCCAGGCTGAATGTGCATTGGGAGCTGAACAAAGTCAATTCCACCTCCAGGAATGCCCCCAGAATGTCTCCTGGAAAGCTGCTACAGCCACTGCAAAGACCAGCATCTGGGTTTGGGCACTGTGGCGGCTGGCTTCCAGAGTAAGCTCCTTGATGGCATCTGTGCCATTCTACACAGTGCTGGTAGCACAGTACAATCCTTCCACTGGTTCCAATGTGGCTTTATCCCCCCTCCCACACACACACTTTGCATTGCATAGTTAACAACTTTGAATTTTAACATTGAGTTTTAAGGGGGAAGCTTCAGAGAAAAGAAAACTCAATTAAATCTATTCCACTTTCTTTTCTTGCCTTAGTAAGAACCAACATAATTTTGTGATCATTAATTTTATAGCTTTTGGGCATCACCAAAACTTATGGCTTCAAACCAAATATCTATGTAGACATTATTAGAGTGAGAGGGAATTTAAATGAACTTTGAATTGGGACATGGCAGGGGGAGGTTTTTTTCCTGGGAATTGAGCTCTGAAAAGTGAGACACGTTTACACCCATCTCAAACTAATTTAGACCTGATGTGTAAAAAGACCCCAAAAGTAAGGCACAGTTTAAGTTGGGATACTCTAGGCAGTATGAGGCACAGCTGCATCAGATGGGTTACAGGTTGAGACCTGTGCACAAACATCTACACATTTGAGACTGCTGCCAATTGCATGTATATCCATAAAAGGTACATGAGTTAGTTTATGAAGTGTTAAAACTGATCTCTGCAGCAGTCCTGAAAAAAAAAAAAAAAAAAAAAAAAACAAAAAAAAAAAAAAAAAAAAAAAAAAAAAAAAAAAAAAAAAAAAAAAAAAAAAAAAAAAAAAAAAAAAAAAAAAAAAAAAAAAAAAAAAAAAAAAAAAAAAAAAAGCAAAAGTACCCTTCAGTTACTATTCTATACACAGCTATTCTGTGTATCATTTTCTGTGACTGATTTTAGGAGATCAATAGAACACTTGGACTTGCTTAATTTACAGATAATCTTGTCAAGTGATTCCTGTCTAGCCTATTTTGACAGATTCATTCTGCTTGTATGGAAGAAGTAACCACCTCGTTTGTCAGTCACATTGTTTCCCATCTGCCCAAGGACTAAATATCATTGCAGCATAGTTATGCAGTAAGTATCTGGCACTTTATTAAACTGTTTGCTGCAGACAATAATATTGTTTTCCATTCAGATAATTAAAACACAATTCTAGTAAAAAATTTATTTGGTATGACTGCACAAATATACACATGCATACATCCGCCACAACATAGATGATTTTATTATTGCAAGAAACACAATCTAAACTTCTTTCTTCCACCAAATGCTCCTTAAAAACAAGAGGTTTACATAAAAACACAAAGCCTTTCTTGACAGTTAATACAAACTGTTAGGCATAATGGTAAAAAAATGAGCTACCAATGTAATCCTAAGAACACTCCCCTGGGAATAAACCCCTTGAATAAACATCAATATCTGAATTTTCAGAAAGTTTTATTATTCTAAACATTCAATCATTCTAGTTAGTCTTATTTGAGAGGGGAAAACTTTCCAATAGGCCACAATCAGTAGAAAATACTTCAATAAAGATGCTGTACATACTTTCTAATAAGTTAGCTTTATTCACATTTAGCAACATACAAGGGAAGGGTAATTACTAAGATTCTCTGGATGCTGTCTGGTTTTCCTTGTGTAATGTACTTACCAACTCAGATATTATTTCAATGAGATTTAATTGCAAGTTAAAGTAGGCTGAAAACTGTCACCAGCCATTGGATTCTGAGGCAATTGTGATCAACTTTTAGTGTTTCTTCTAAAAAAACAGAGGAAATATTTTTGCCATTAAATTATATGTTATTTGTTGCAACGCTGGTTGGGTTTTCCAGGCAAGAGATGTTAAGAGGTGGTTTGCCATTACCATACTCCTCCATAAGGACTTGGTATTACTTCAATGTTTCCTATACAAATACTTTCTACTTCAGGGGATTGGATTCTGCTTTTAGCTTTGTAGAGGATCTTGACTAGCCAGCTTGCCATTCCAGGAGACCGGGGAGGGGGACGTGCAACTATAGAAATGCAATGTTCTGAATAAGCATGGTATCAGTTATAACAGGACAATCATGGTCGTGTAACCAAAATTGTAAAAAGTAAATCATATTTTTGAAAGGTAGTATTAGAGAGACTGGCTGGCATTCAAATTTTAACACAATACATGTTAGACATAAGTAAATCCCAATAATTTCAACGACATTCATTTCCATGTTTAATGTGTTCAGAATGGAAGCCTAAGAAAACACACAAGCATCTCTATCTGGTTAAGAAACTATTCAAGAATTAAATTATCCAGATAAGGAATCAGCTACAAGTGTAACATGGGTCTTTTCTGAATGTTCATCTTACCACATATTTTCCCAGTGGCCATACCTTGTGTTATAGAAATGTTTTCTGTGAAATAATTCCACACACCTCCTATTCCCACATTGTTTTGGATCCCCCGCCCCCCGTCTTGTCTCTTCAGTTGCATTTATTCCACATATTATTGCTGAAAATGTATTATTTTTGATGGTGGTGGGATGTCATCCATAATGCAGAAGAACAACCCTTTCCCCTTATTTTCCTTTTGTGCAAGCACTCTACTGTTACTGGCCAGTTACATCTTGAAGCGGCAATTCAAAAACGCCTTCGGTTGCTTTGTGGACACCTCTGGAGTTGGAGGTCAGGTGGCGTGTTAGTGAGAACTAACAACCCAAAGTGTTGTTAGAAGTGTTAGTGAGAAGTGTTAGTGAGAACTAACAACCCAAAATGGAAGCCTAAACAACTCCTGGAGCAGGCACCATTATTTGAAGGAGCAGAAACCCACCTACCTCCCACAAAGAACTACATTTTTGGGGCAAATATGATTTGCAGTACTGCATAATTGTACTTCAGCAGTCCCCAATTATATGCAGTGATTACTCCTATTATTCTTTTAAATCACTCCTACCTTCAAAATTTCTCTCTGCCCTAATGTTATATTTATTGGTAGTTCAATGTGAAATTGTCAAAGCTGATATAAATGACTATGCTAGTTTGTATCTTTGCCTAAACATTAAGATTGCAAGTTCTATCTGAAATTGACAAAGCTGATCCACTTGACAATGCAAGCTTGGATATATGTCTCAACATTGCATAACTTGTTCAATATGACAAAGAGAATTTTTTTAAAATTCCTTTGGAAAGCAGTGAAAGATGGGAAGGAGAAAATGGCTGAAGGGGAAGTTGGGGAACTATATGGGGCATGGATAAACAGGTGTCAGCACAAAACAGAAGCAACCGCCTCGCCCCAACTGGAGCAGTGTCATTTCTGAAGGAACAGAAGCGCAATCCACACACACAAAGAACCAAAATTTCCAGCAAAATTAGAGCAGCAATAAAAAATAATCAGTAGGGTGCCAATGATGGAAGGGATTCATCCTCTCTGCAAGTTTCCCCACTTGCCCATTCTTGTCCCTACTTTTCCTCTCTGGAGAATTTACTTTGTCATTCTTCATCCAATTGGAACTCAAGGATTAGACACCAGGTGTCATTACTAGAAAATGCAAGAGGTATAGAAGAGTCTCATCTTTATAAGAAATAATTACCCTCACAATAAAATGGACGCACTGGGGTACATGAAAGGCAATGTTTCCAGAGGCACAAGGACTTCTAGAGTATAATTGTTTCAACTTCCACCTCCAGTGGCAGGTCAAAATAGTCCTCTGAGATCTTGAAGGTGGATTCATCCGTACAAGGTTAGGTCCAATTTTTGCTAGCTTCTTGGCTAAATGGGCACCCAGGGCTCCATGTTTCACTTCCCACACTACCCAGTACCACAGTATTGTATACCTTAAAGGTACTGTACTAAAAATTGCAGAATAAGTTTTTCTAACAGTTTCAATTTCATGTAGCTATCCTATAAGATCAACTCAAAATTAAATTTGGATGCAATTGTTAACCCTTATGTTTGAGAACAACTGACATCTGAATCTTCAGTTTTATAATTTGCAGTTAATGTTGCTTTGTAAAAATGTGCAAAATGCTGAACATACACATTCTAAAAAAATGTGCTTTGGCCTTCAGCACACAATAGATTTTTATCCTTCAGCTACAGCAGCGTTTGCCAGCTGTGTTAATATGTTTTTGATCCTAGCTGTGTTAATACAATTGCCTAAAGTACTGCATAAAACAACACATTGGACTTACCATGAAGGTGTCTATTCTTCAGTGGGTGAAATAATCCAGGCTGGTTAAATGATGCCCCCAGCAGTGCAGGAAGGGCTATTCAAATGTGTATAACAGTGATGGCGAACCTTTTTGATACTGAGTGCCCAAATTGCAACCCAAACTCCACTTATTTATCACAAAGTGCCAACCTGACAATTTAACCTGAATGCTCAGGTTTTAGTTTAGAAAAAACAGTTGGCTCCCTCTTCCTCCGCCCCACCCGCTCGAGCAGGGGCCAGCCTGCTCAAGCCTCCAACAAGTCCCGCATGCACTGCTCTGTGCCTCTCTAGCATCTCTGCCTCCTCTGTGCCGCCCCTCAGGCAGCAGCCACCCAGAGCATAGGCACCAGGCCCGCCAGCCGAGTCCTCCCTGCTCACCACAGTGCGCGCACGTCATGCTCAGTGGCCCAGGCCAGCCTAGATGTATGTGTGGGGGTGGGTGATTTCCACCCCCCGACAAACTCTGTGCGCGCGTGCCCACAGAGAGTGCCACCTCTGGCACCCGTGCCATAGGTTCACCATCACTGGTGTATAATGTCTCCAGATCTCTAGAGGGGTGGCTTCTCCAATAGTCCTAGAGCTTCTTATACTTTAGCTCAAGTTTTATTATTTCCAAAACCCCTTTTGGCAGGATCTGGAAGACTACATCCCACTGAAGAGAAGACATCTTCACGGTAAGTCCAATGTGTCACTCTCCTTCAGTGGGACTTCAGTCATACAGGCTGGTTATATGCCTAAGATAGGACTCAGGGTGGAAAAGAGGGGGAGAGAGGAGTAGATGGTAGTCTAGCCCATGTGGTTCTAATGCACCACCTGAAATAGGACTCCTCTCCCCACAGAGACCTGGACTGAAACCGCTGGTCCCAACTGTATTGCTTCACCATCATGGAGACCATCGGATTTTGCTGCATAATCCCTGGAATATGTCTCAGAAAAATAAGAATTCACTTGTCACTCCTGTCAGCCACTTTGATCCTTCTGTCATCTTGGCTTCACTGCCAGGTAGGGAATATGTATCAGTTATGGAAACTTAACTGGCCACATCTGGGAAAGGGTATTTCCTGAAGGCTTCAAAACCTCACTTCCTAAGGTAGAACAAAAAGTGGCACATTAAATGTTCAAATACAAAGAGTTTCACACACAAAATGAGACAAGATCTAGCACTGTTCTTCAACACCCCTTGGCAATCAACCTCTGAATCATCTATGATGGTAGCGGAAGCCAATTAAAGAGATCGAAGCTAATGTTGCCAACTTCACAGCCCTTGTGATCCAAGATGACTGAAAGGTATTGGACTTGTAAGACATGTTTGCTGCCTTGGATGTTAATATCTAGAATGCTCCTTCTAATTCATTTGATTATTGCTTGTCAAGCCCTAAGGGTGCTGCCATTTATTGGTTTGAAACGCCCCTTCAACCCTCTAGTTAAAGGAGTGAGATCTTGCAAGTAGGGGTATGCTGGGTCACATGGGCTAGAGGTCTTAGGACCTGATTCAGTTACTGACAGGGTTCCAAACCCCCTTATGTATGGCTCTCCATTCCAAGCCTTGATACAAGTCGGTCTTTCCAGATCCGACCACATTCCTGGTTTTGGTAGTGAACTTCCCAGTCCCTGTTGAAGATACCTGTTGTCACAATCATCCGTGCAGTCACAGAAAGAATATAGGAGGTCAGTTGGCCAACCCAGACCTCTTGCAACCAATATCATCTTAATGACACAGAACATCATAACTGTCCTGAATGGGATTGTTTCCACGGAATGGTCAATCATGGATATTAGAAGAGGCCATTGAGTCTCTTACAGTCCCCCTTTTCCCTCTGTTTTGCATGGACTCAGTCAAGATTCAGAAGTGAATGTCATCAGACACATATAGATCTGAGCCCTCATTAACTCTAGTGTTACTAGCACATAAGTAAATACCTGTGGAAGGAAGACTGACCATGGGATAGGTTCTGTATTGGAAAGCTGGGAAGCACTGCAAGACAGAGAAAACTGCCTGGGAGGTTTACTAGGACTATGGAGGCAAAATTGTCTTGAGGAGGTCAGGAGGAAATTGAGCTGACTAGTCTGAAGAATGGAGTAATACATACACTCATCCTAACCTTCTTCACATGGCTATTGTGAGGAAAAATGGAGGAGAGGAGAATAATGCTTTGGGTCTCCACTGAGGAAGGTTATAAATGAAGTATATCAATAAAGTATATAGGAAGTCAAACAATCATTTTAAAAAAAATCAGTGCTGGCAAAATTAATTACAGAGTAAGGTGATAAGCTAGTGGCTTTCCCAGAGATTAAGTAAAAATAATTTTACTAAGCCAGCTAACCTGAGGAAATACTTATTGACAAAAGGAGCTATATTCTTCTGTCAACTCAACTAGATTTATTTAAAATATTTTTGATTGGATTTAAAGTATTGTTGCAGGCTGTCTTATAGCCTGCACTCCAGATTATTCAGATAATACTACAGCAATACAATTTTCTTTCTGTTTTATTATGGGTTAGCTCTGTGCAAAGTAAATCATTTGGTCAACAGGAAGATTTTTCTTTTTTCATATAGTGATTGAAAAAGTAAGGGGAAATCATAGGAAATTTCTCCTTAGGAAATATGCCTTGAATTGCCACTGAATGCTAGATAAATCATCTTCAAACTCAATACAAGAACAACTGGGAAGGATGAAACATTTAGAGTGATTCAAAACACTCACCTGCTTTGGAACTTTGGAAATAAATATTAAAAGGGAAGAGCAAAGAATAATTTCCCTATACACCCAGGCCTACAAAATGACAACAATAAAAAATAATCAGTACAAAAAGCAAGACTGTCATCTTTGCTTCTTCCAGGACAATGGATGTCAGATCACAGAATTAATACAAAATGTTAGCAGGTCCAAACCACTCCCAAAGTCTAATGAAGATATATTCAGTTGTCAGCTAATGTTTGTCCCATAAGAAGTTATACACCTAAATTCTTTTTTGCATAAAGATACTTTACACCATCTGAAGAAATATTCCTCTAGTTAACTCAAACCACAGAATGACAGTTGTATCTCTTACCCTGACAACAGTTTGCCAGATGCAACTTTTCTGAATCACTACAGAGACTACTTGCACTATGGACATAAGACACAGTTCCATTGCTTGCAAGATTAACTTTGCTATCCTTTCAGTAAGTCAGGACTAATTCATATGAAACAACATATAGAAATGAATAACACTTGACTGCTATTAGAATACTAAGGACTACTTTCACAAGTCATACTTTAAAAGGGTGAGGGGAGAGATAATGGAATTTTGCCCTGAGGTGGTTCCATGACAGTTGGAATTGACTGTTATGAAGAAAACACTGCTTGGCCAGTAGTGTATCGCTAGTTGGGGATGCAAAAGACAAGATCCTTTCCAGAGGTATTCAATATTAGAACACCATATATGAACAATTGAAGGAGGAAATCACCAGCAAAAGTTAGTACTATACATTTTAACTGTAATTGGAGTTTTTTTCTTCTATTAACCAATGCTTTAATGGTATAAAATACCTGCCTCAGTTATATTTACTGAGCAGCCTTGTGATGTATATAACCCAGGCAGCTATTTCTGGAAACCCCTAGCACTTAGCAATTCCCTAGAGTTCTAGCAAGTGTGTACATGAGTGAGAGAGAGTAAACCACATTGTGTTAGCATATTCATCCTAGATTGATCTGAGACCATACATATGTAAAGAAAATAAGCTGGGCCTTTATTAAGATTTTCCTTACAATCATGGGGGCTAGAGGAGCCTTCTCTAATTGTTAAGTATTTTTATTTATTTTTTAAACCCACATTTTACAATCCCTCCTTAAAAACATCAGAGTATCACAGTGGCTACTGTCCATACCACTGTATGCAAATATCTGTTTGTATTGTGGAACACTTTGGGAGCACAGAGGTTGCAGCATTCACAAGTATAGCTAAAAAAGAATACTTTCTTTTTATGGAAAACAGTTCTGAGCCTGCATGGTGTGGTGATTAAGAATGGTAGTCTCTAACCCGGAGAACCAGTTCTATTCCCCACTCATCCACAAGAAGCCTGCTTGAGCTAGTCACAATACTCTCAGCCCGTGCAAAGGCAGGCAATGGCAAACCACTTCTGTGTGCGTACACACATATATTAAGGAGACAAGTCTGAAGCAGGAAACACTCAATTCACACATTATAATTACCACATTATTTCTGTGATTGTTTGGGAGGAAATGAAACTGCACACACTGCTTCCACCTCAGCACTTAAGAAGTGGCTACTCCCAGAGTTAAGCAGGTTTCTGCTCTCTATCAACAAATGAGGCATTGTAGCTGCTGGCATATAAGGGTAAAGACAAAGAATGGCTACAGCTGCAAAGATAAATAGGAAGCCAGTGCATCCTAAAGGCTAAAAATGCTAACATCTGCTAACACTGCTACCCCCATGTACACCAGATGCTTCTCTTCTAGTACAAGGCAGTTATTCCAGTACTGCAAGAAAGTAGTCAATTCTTACAGGCCCTTTCCTGCAGTTGCTGAACCTGAAGGGATTCTGCTTCCTTTCACTGAATTCCAAAATTAGCAGAGCAGGATGAAGATAAATGGAGTAAGGATACTATGTTAAAGCCCCTAGACCAGGGGTAGGGAACCTGCGGCTCTCCAGATGTTCAGGAACTACAATTCCCATCAGCCCCTACCAGCATGGCCAATTGGCCATGCTGACAGAGGCTGATGGGAATTGTAGTTCCTGAACATCTGGAAACCACTAGACAAAGGTTGTGTAGCCTGAAGGACATGCATTTTAGCTTTTCCCTCCCACATAATCTTCTGCAAATAACTATTTTACCTGGTTGGTTTTTTTAACATTAATGCAGTAGTACCTAAAGATATGGGATTTACTGCCACAAGATGCAGTGATGGTATGGTGTCCTGAAATACAGCAGCAGCTATGGACAAGCGTTGGAGCACTGGTTGCTAGGAGATGTAGGGCCTTTCCCCACTTACCTTAAGCCCCGCGCTACTCGAGGAGAGTAGCGCGGGTTCCCTCAGCACTCCCCACTGAGAGGGGCGGCGACAGCGCAGACGCCCCGAAGCTGCTGCTGTTGCGCCCCTCAGCGTGCAGCATCCTCTTCTTAACGGCGCCTTTTGATGGCCCCGCACAGAGCACGGGGTCGTGGGGACGGCTGGGCGCGCACTTGGGATGCTGCGCGCTGGGAGCAGCGCGCGGCATGGAGGGGGCCGAGGAGAGTGGGGAAAGGCCCGTAGTTTGGTTGGACAGGAAACAGGAATTAGAAGGGAAGAGCTCTGAGCCTGGACCTATTGTTTTACTGAGCAGTGAAATAGCAGTTGTCCCTGTTTAATATTGCAATAGCTGGAACTGAAAGGGTACTCTGTTGCTTGATACAACATTGTGATGGCAAATATGGATAGGTTCATCAAGGGCTATTAGCTATGATTAAATGGAATATCAGTTGCTGGAGAAGTCACCAAGGGGGAAAGCTTTGGTCTTTATGCCCTACTAATAGGTTTTCTCGGGGCATCTGGTTAGCCACTGTGTGACATTGGATCAGATGGACCACTAGCCTGATCCAGTACAGCTGCTCTTACATTATGTTCCTCTTTTGTCCTTGTTCCTCTTTGCATTATGGCTACAAAGTTGTAAACCGTTATGGCACCTCTTTAATTTTCGCAGTGCAGTAATATTAAACTTCTTCTGAAATTAGTGTTGTTTCAAAATTATACTGTAGGTGCTTTTAAAATTCTAATAACTTGTGCAAACAATACAATTAAGAAGTAGTCCCTCTGCCCCCAGATCATTTAGAAAAATATCAGAAAGTACCAGGCCCAGATGAGACTAAGTCCTACAAGGAAAGGCTGGGGGACTTGGGCATGCACAGTCTGGCGATGAAGAAGTTGAGGAGAGACAAGATTGCTCTGTACAAGTATTTGAAAAGCTGCCACTTAGAGGAGGGCAGGAAACTGGAGGGAGCAGAGGATAGGAAGCTGCTGAATATTAGGAATTTTTTTTACAGTAAAAAATATTTCACTAGAGAAATCAATTGCCTCAGAAGTTCTCCCTCACAGGCAATCTTCAAGCAGTGGCTGGAAAAAAACTGTAGGTTGATCATGCATTAAACAAGTAGTTAGATTAGATGGCATGTATGACCTCTTCCAATTCTATGATTCTAAATACAGCTTTAATATACTGTGGTCCAAAAAAAAATCTTGTTGCTTTTTAAAAGTTTTTTTAAGCAAAGAACTGATATCTTGCTATTGCAGGACAACAATTTGTTATATGGGATCTAGTGTTCTAAAGTGAGTAAGAGGTCAATAGAACTTGAAAGTCTACACAATGTGTTGCATTATTTTAGTTTGCCCTAATAAAAGATATTACACTTTTTTCCGCAAGGTGGCTTAATATGTAATTTCACACTATTATGGAAGGAAGGCAGGGTGGTGGTGGGTGGATGTCTTTCCTTGCTGGGGAACTGTTTTTGACCAAGAGTTCCCTGGAAAGCACTTTGGTAACCAGCTGCCACCATTCAGGGACATCCTGAGAACATCTATACTGATGCTCTGATACTTCTTGCACAGTACCAGCATAATAATGGACAGGGAAGATATTCTAGACCAGGGGTAGGGAACCTGCGGCTCTCCAGATGTTCAGGAACTACAATTCCCATCAGCCTCTGTCAGCATGGCCAATTGGCCATGCTGGTAGGGGCTGATGGGAATTGTAGTTCCTGAACATCTGGAGAGCCGCAGGTTCCCTACCCCTGTTCTAGACAAACAATGTCGTGTCATGATGTATAGCACGTAGGAAAAAGATTCAGAGAAATATCCCAGAAAAATGGATTACTAAGCTAAGCCAAAAAAATGTCTTTTTATAAAACGGTTTATTATAACTAAAGGAAAAAAGTAAAAAAGTGGTTGAGTTCAAAATGATGTGAAAATAGGGCAGAACAAAATATACCAGGGGTGGGTGGTGGGTGAGGGGGAACCAGACAAGGGCAAAGAACACAGAATTCCAAAATAATGACAAATACAGTTAAACTAACTCAGCTAAATACAATTTACCAAAGTTGTAGTAGGTTCTTCCAAGCATGCACAGAGTTCCTTTGAAGTAACAAAATATTGGAGGAATCCTTACATAACCTTTTATAAACTCCAGATTTCCATGAAAACAAGGGAAAATTCCAAGCATATTTTAGGCAAAGATAATTGGATATAAACAAGTTTCCTCTCTAATAGTGACAAACTGATTCAGCAAATCCCATGCAAAGCCTCATTGCTGATGTCAAAGGCTACTGTTACCAGAAACTTACTGATATTAGAAACTTATGATCTATAGTTCCAACCCCATAAAGAATCTAGTAATAGCTCTGAACTTCCATGACAAACGTGGTTCGGTCCAAACCAGATTGTCCTTTGTGGAAAAAGGATTCAGTCTGGCAGGATGATCAATGTGAAATAGAAATGAATGGGTTATTCTAATATAAACCCCAAGTATCCCAGATCCCAGGCACACTAGGTCAGTATTTCCCAATCTCTGGGTTAGGACCCAAACGTGGATCGCTAAACCTCCAAAAGTGTGTCATGGTCTAGCTCCGCCTAATGGCTGCTCCTGCTCTTTCTTTTGCTCTTCTGTATTTTGGTAACCAAGGCCTGACTTGGAGATAATACCTTCTAGGTATTTCAGATGGTAGTCTTTTTTTTCACTGCTTATACATACTGATCAAGTAGAACATGTTCTGATGGTTACATGAGTAAATTTCTTAGAATCTTAGGGGGGATTACAAGGAGTAATGGAGAAGCTTGTCAAAGGCTGGAATGTGACCTCCATATGTGAAGGTTTATATGTTGGAATGTCCCTTGCTTGGGATTCATAGTGGCAGCAGCTGCGCCCTTTGACCAGTACTTGTTGGTTTCTTGAAAATATCTGATTAGCCACTGTAGAAAATGGAATGCTGAATTAGATGGGTGTCAAAAATTTTGGGCCTTGGATGAGTCACCATACCAATAAACTTGCCTTTTGGGTTATCATACCGAAAAGGTTGGGAATGTCTGCTCCAGGTGGCACTCTTAAAGGCGTTTCCCAATCCTCCTTCCTTCTGTAACACACATACTGTATGCCCTTTAAAATATCAGCATTCAATTTTCAGCTTACAAACTGCATATATTTTACCCTGCTTGGTAGTTTCACTGGTACTGATTGCAACTGAGATTTCAAACCAGGTACATCTGAGCACACAAATGTAAAGCCAATTTATAATGGAGTTCTAACTGCCCCAGAGCTTGACCACATGTCAAATGCAAAGATGTATTACTTGATACTTGCTTCCAACACAATGCATGCAAAGTCATGTGAGTCCTAGGACAGGTATGTCAAGATTGAGTTTGCCTTGATTCTCAGGATTAGAGTTCTTTGATAGCCAAGTGACTGGTGAAGACCGTAAGAACTCTTGCAGGACACAGATATCACACCCGGGGAGGAGCAAGGGGAAACTTCGCCCAGGGCGCATGCGTGCCCTAGGCCCCTCCCACCGCATCACCTACCCCCGCATGCCCCCTCAATGGCCCAACCATGCCTCTGCTCCGCCTGGGGCGTCGCGCCCCTCCCACCCCGTGGGCGCTGTGCCACTGTATCACATCAATCAATTTAGATGCAATGCAAACTACTGATTTTTTTTAAAGATAAGGCACTGATAACCACATGCACTTATAGACATTGAATGCAGAGGGCAGCACACATTTCCATATTTTAAGTCAGTCAGTTTTGAGCTTATTATACAGAAACTGGGAAGAGGATAGTAGAAGGACAGTCACACTTAGATTGTAAGCAGCATGTAACTATGCTTAGGAATGCACTTTAAATTTCTCCCTTGCTCCCAAACTGTTGTAGATATAGAGCCTTCATCAGGGAGAAAAGTGCAGCTTCATTGTTCTGTCTAGTAAACAAAATTGCCTTCTCAAAACATCCCTACATAATATCTCCCACATTCAGAAAAATCAGAGTAGACCTGAATTTCACAGCAGGTGTTTTAAATCTACCCAATTTTTTAAAAATTCAGGAACCCCCCCCCCTTTTGGGGCAACTCAAAATTTCTATTTAAACTCAATGAACCAATGCTGTCATTTGAAATACAACCCACATTTATACATCAACCAAGCTAAAATTCATAATAAATGGCAAATATTGCTTAAAAATATGTGTACACCTGTCATTCTCAGGAAAGCAGGTCATGTATAGCTCAAACTGACATAATGTAATCATGAGTCTTCAGTAGCAGCTATTGCTTCTGAACTGCAGAAGAGAACTGTGTAAATGCGTGGAGTTATTTATACAGCAACACTTCATAGTAGATAGTTTAGGATATTTTCTTTAAGAATGTACACCATCACATAAACAGACTCCTGGAACGCCACAATAATCACCAACAGGAAATCATGAATATAAATTTCTGAGTCACACAAACTCAACTAGTTCAGCTGCTTTCTCAAACACATCCTTTGATTATATGCAAATTAGTGAATGGATTCATACCATGATGGTTTTGGAGGTTAAAGGTGCAATCCATGCATACTTACTTGGAAGCAAGTCCCACTGAGCTCAGTTTAGAATCATGCTGCATAAGAGCCAGACTTACAGGCAAGTCATAATCAGTTACATGATAAAATTCAAAGTGTTTTTCCTATTAAAAGGACCAAGAACTACCAACTTAAAATATATCATGTATTGAAAATCAAATGAAGGACAAGAGGTGAAGTAGTTTCTAATAACCTTGAACAGAAATCCTATTTAGCATTACAGGACATTTCAATTTGAAATCTAATGAAAATTTCTGTGGGACAAAACAAATTACTTTAAAATGCCTTATGTGGAAGCTTCAACATAGAAATATGTCCTTTAAGAAGTCAAGGGCTATGTAATGGCTATTCAAACAGTTATAAGTGCAGTCAGAAAGATTTCTGCTGCAAGGATAGTTAGCAAAAAATTGCAGGCAAAGCCATCTGAATGACTTGCATTAAGAAATAGTATCCTAAGTCAAAGTTGGAAACTTTACTTAATAAAATCCCAAGACTCATACAAAAAGTTTTTATTCAAACTTACCTTTGTTAACATCACAATGACTAGACAGAAACACTGACCACAGCATACTTACATGAGAGCCAAGCCCCACCGTTCTTCTGATTCAACATACTTGAAACTAGCTGCATGCATGCCTAATGAATACCATGGGACTTGGCTCTCTTATTAGGCATAAATAAGGGTTGAAGACTTAGTCTGTTACATAGAACTGTCAAAATTTTAGCGAAGACAGTGGCCACATGAAAGAAGTTGTATATTTCTGGTGTAAAAACATACTGCCACCTTGTTGAATAAACAACATATTGCACGGCTACAATCTACAAAAGCCAACACAAGGCTACATCTTCAGAGAACAGATGTAACACATTAGTTATGGGAATTCCAAGACAAAACCCACATTGCTACCAACAGTGGTTGCTATGCACACTCACCAGGGAGTACATGCAATCAAACATAATGACTCTTGCATCAGAGTAACATACATATGCTTGACCCTCACACTAGCAAGCTTGAAGTTCTTCATCGTTAGCAGTAAGTGTGCATACTTAAAAACGAGACTCAAGACAATTGGAAACTGAACAGTCCACTCCTCAAGAGCACCAAAAGGAAAAAAAAGCCTGATACCTTTTCTAGGAACAGCAGCTAACCAATACTACACAAAAGACTAAGCAGAAAAGAGAAATAGATGTTTTAGACAAAGAAATGGGTGCATGGTGTAGCACAGTGATTTCGTTTCACAATAACTTTGTAAATTATGGTATAAATAAATCAGGAAAAAAATCACATTACCTGCATTCTGAGACAGTTAATGCTCCCATTGACACTAATGACAGCAAAGCAATGTTACAGTTCTGCTTTTATTTTAAATTAATATAACACCAAACCACACAGTTTGAATCTTTACATATGGTCTAAGACAACTACAAATCTTATGCTTTGATTAAACACACAAAAATTAAGTTTTTAATACACTAGACAATGCTTCCAAGAAACCTTTTGCTTTTCAATAAACGAAAACCATGAATTTTAACAATGTTCTAAGGCAAAGAATCTACATCTCGTCAACTCAGCCTAAATCTGTACGTTTTCACCGTTTTAAGAAACCATTCCCGTGGGCTGGAGATGCTAAAATTGGCTTATAATTAAACCAATCAAAGTCAAAAGACCAAAACAAAATCCAGGGAAGATTTTAATAAAGTATTTTTGAAGGGAGAGAAAAATCCTTTGTTTGAAAAGGGACGCCACTGACGAAGTCCTAGAATTAAGTCTTACACAGATGGAGTAACACCAGGCGAGCTGGCCAGCAATGCAACTCGAGGAATCGGTTTAACAAGGCGACACATTCAGAAAGGCGCAATTAAAAAAACAAAACAGTAATTAATTCCCAAACGTGACCCGCATTAATCAGACAATCTTGTAATTACTCATCCTCCAGAAGAAAAAAATGTGGATAAAAAAACTAAACAAAAAAGTGACGTTCTAACGAACGTAATTTAAAAAAGGGGAAAAACTTTAAAAGCCGCCCAAAATGTAAAAGAGAAGACAGAAACTGCCACAGCCACTTTCATGCCGTCCCACAGTTGTGACCGGCGCTCCAGTTCCTCCACGGGGTGGAGACCTGTGTCGCGGCGGAAGGGGAGGAGGCGAAAACTCGCGAGGCTGCCGAACTCGGTCGGGCTGTGAAGACCTCCAAAATGAAACGTCTGTGCCCCCAATCCAAGGCAAAACACCCACAACCCCCGAAATCAAAACCCATGACAGGAAAAGAACAACCAAATCCGGAAGGGCTCCAAAGCAACATGAAGTCACCGCAGGGACTGGAGGAGCGCGAACCTCCCCTTATGTATACTTCGGCCGGGGGGGGGGCTGTTTTTTTTTTAGCTCCGCCCGCTCCACCTCGCCACACTTGCACATAACGTCTGCCCTAGTCAGCTGAGGGACAGCTTCTGCCTTCATTCCTTTCTCATTTGCTCGTGACCTAGCCGCGGCCTTCATGCTCTCATCCCCCCTCCCATCCGTAATCCACTGATAGCTCCACGGGTAATAAAATGGGGTTACTTCTTCCGTGGGCGCCGCCATTTTGTGAAGCGCTGCTAGGCGGCCGTTGGCGCTGGTGCCGCCGCAGAAGCAGCCTCGGTCTGATAACAAGGGCGACAGCGAGGCAGGCGCGTTGAAACGGCTTCTGGGGTCTGTAATGGTTGAATAAAATGACCCCCTCCAGGGAATCCCCAGCTGACAGTTACGTAAGGAACCGTGCACAATTGCCTGTGCTTAGTCTGGAAATCCTGCTTGCCTTCCTTACGCAATATGACTAGCCTTGCCTCCTTGCTGCTGTCCGCCACAGTAAACCCATAAACAGAGGCGAGGACACTGAATCACTCACCTCGGCCAATGCTAGTCACATGTGGGAGGGAGACCCTTCGTTTTTGAGTCATTTAAGGACTGTTTACAATTCTCAGAACGATTTAAGCTGAGGTTCCCACGAAGCGACCAAAAAAATCTCTACTGTGCTTCTAAACGATGCAGACGTTAAAAGCAACATTGGGCAAGAAAAAACTGTGGCAGCTTTTCGAAGTTGGGACCATTATAACTTACTCTGATTTAGGTTTACTCTGGAAGCCCCACTGAGTTCAACAGGGCTTACAACTGAGGAAGTCTGCATACAACTACATCCTTTGCCAATGAGATGTGTGTAATTTTTAACCTTGCAAATCATAAGAATCTTGGGCAGAAGACAAAGTGCTGAGAAGCAATCCAAAACAAAAGTTTCACTCTCTTCCCTATAATGTAGGGCAGGTTTTCCCAAACATCTCTGGCTATTGGAGATGAAAGGGCAACCTAGTTGGAAGAAAAACATAAACTTAGATATTAATTTAATAGATTGTCAAAAGGTATATAGATTTCTCTGAGGGGCTCAGTACAGACTGAAATTTATAACTGATTTTTAAACAGAACTCCCTCCTAAGTTTAGTTATTGGGGAAATGCATGACATGATACAGTGCTGAGAAGAGCAAGGGTACCCTTTGTCCCTTCCGATCACCTAGCATCCTAGAAATACAGATTAAAAAGTATTCATATTAAGATGCAGTTAACAGTGTAATTCTATCACTCTTTATTTTAAATTGGCAGAGCCCTGTTTGGGTAACATACTCAATTTGAATTCCCAAGGACAGCAAAGTGCTCATCTGAAGTTTCATTTACTTTGGGACAGAAATCTATTTTAATGTAGATGAGTGACATTGTCTTCCATAAATAGAGTCTTAACATTGTAATTGGAGTTGGGATTACCTTTTTATTATTCATTACAAGTTCTGTCACCTGCATTTAGAAAAGTAAATGTTTGGACACAATGAAACCAGTCATTTCTAAAAATTAAGAGCTTCCCTACTTTATTCTATGAAGTAGTTTAGACAATGTCTATGTTTACCAGAAACATCACTTTTGTGCATCAGTATACAAAATTCTAGAGTTTGAAACACACATAATAGTTTCTGAAGATAAGCAGAGATAAGTTCCTGTATAATTGGCATTTGTCAGAGTTCATCAAATCCCATCCCAAACCACCTCCTTCACTCTTACATCTAGAGCACCCACACATTCCTGCCTGCTGCATGCATGCTCCTAACAGTTCACCCATCTTTCTAGTTTGTGATTCCTCTGTTCTGTTCAGCCTAAAGTGCCTGGGAGTATAATCCTAAAAATCACATCCTTTTAACTCCAGTAACTGCTTCAGAGTGCTCAATGGACCTACAAAGACTCACAAAGCCGCTCTTGAAGAGATTCCAGAGGAATGGAATTGCAATCCATATTTGATATGGGGAATGAGCTTTCATTATTAATAGAGCTAATAGCTAATAAGACCTGCAGAGTTATTGAACTCTTTTGGTATACCACACTCTCTAGTCACTTTGATAAACATTGAATGTATGCATATGATTTATATACACAAAATATTTAACAAATTGAATACACAACTTTGACAGGCATCACTCATAGCAAGCAGCAATTTTTCTCAGCAATTCTTGTTTTGTATGTGTATATATAAAGCATAACAATATAAACCAGGGGTATCCAATGTGGTGCCTGTGAGCACACCACCAGCTTTTCAGGTGCCTGCTAAGTTTTTAGGAGGTGGCCCGACATGGAGTAGGCAATGACAAACCATGTCTGAACATCTCTTGCTTTGAAAACCCTAGAGCCACCATAAGTCAGTTGTCCCTTGACAGCATTTTATATACACACAGGGCCAGGTAGAGGTAGGGCTTTTGCCCAGCAAGATTCCTGACTATTAGAGATTTGATTGGCTGTGCATATATATTTTTAAAATTGCTTTGGCAAAAGCTCTCACTACAGCATGAGGATCTACACTGTGTTACTGAAGTTAAGCTGTGGAAGTCATTTTAAGGCTGGCTCCACCTTCTGCAGCAACCATTTTGTTGCTATGCCTACCATGCCCTTGTCCGAATTCCAAATGTGCCCATGAGCTCCAAAAGGTTAGTTTGCCCTGACAAAAGCTATTCAGAGCTCATAGTATTTAATGTGCAATATGTCTAACTGCTCTGAATGTACTATAGGTAAAGGGGTTGTGACTGAGAGAACAGAGGCCTGAATTTGGTAAAATCAGGACAGAGCTGGCATTTGAACTAGAACCCGTTTACTCTCTTAGGCATCATGCTACACCAGCTAGATATACTTCCTCTGATGAGGAAGGTATTTCTAAACTTTTGATGAAATTATTCTATTATATACAAGGTTTTTATAATTTCCAAATCTTTATATATATATATATATATATATATGTGTGTGTGTCTGAGTTTTATATTAATATACACACACACTATATTAAACATTGCCCATTTTCCAGTTCAGACGCTGAAAGATTTTTTTTAAAAAAATTGGAATATTATTCTGGTGTTTTCCTTTGACAAAAACAGGTCATGCAATCATATAAATCAATTAATCCTCTTCCCCTATTTTTTTCCCCTCCTCCAGTAAACCTGGAAAGTACTTCGACTCTTGAAAGTTTGGGAATAATGGAATGTTTCCTCTGCCCCTAACCCTGGAACAACCGGTAGTAGCCGTTTTCTCCCCCCCCCCTTTCCTCTTTCCGCCCTGCTTTGTGTGAAGTTTGCGGCACATTGCAGATGAGCCCTTAGCCGCGAGAGAAGCCTATTGTTCCCCGCCAGGAACTGCTTGCTGGCAGTGCTGGCTTTTGCCATTTCGGAGCTGCCTTCTGCAGTGCTTCGGTCGGCCTCAGGGGTTCGCTGTGTTGCGCTCTCGCCCAGGCAGCAGCACGGCGGCCTCAGATCTTTTTGTCTGAGAGAGGAGAGAAGTGAATCCCGCTGCCGCCGCCACCACCGCCGCCGCCGCCGCCGCTGTACTCTCTGTGTGTGTGTGTGTGTGAGGGAGAGCGGGAGGGAGGGAGGGAGAGGGGAGATTTCATGGAGCCGCGTCTGTAATACACACACACACACTGTCAGTACCTCACTCCAGCCTCCCCAACCCCCACCCTACCACAACACAAACCCAATTCATTGTGTGATCCAGCAGCACCATGTTGACTCTCATGTGCAGGCTGGATCGGCTGGGTTTGTGGTGCTGAGAGAGGCAAGGCAGGCAGCGGCGGCGACGAGAATCGCCGAGCGGTGCCCCTCTCCCTCCCTGTGTGTTGTGTGGAGGCAGGACTCGCAATTACCACTCTCGCCGGGCTCCCTTATTCCTTTTAAACTTTTCTTTCGTTTCTTTTTGTCTTTTTTTTTTAAACAAGACCCTCTCCATGGCTGATCCCCGGCCGAGCACAGGAACCTGGGTCTCTTAAAAGGCAAGGAGGAGCCGCGGATTGTTGTCGTTTTTCTATTGGATTTTTTTTAAGGAGACAAAACCCAAACGTGTTTTTTTTAAAAAATCCTTCAAAATATGGCAAATTCGACGGGTAAAAACCAACCAGACCAACGGAGAAAGGGACTCGCTTTCCTGGACGAGCTGCGGCAGTTTCACCACAGCAGAGGGTGAGGAAAATGGGGAGATGGAAGGGGATGGGGGGGGGGGGGGGGCTGCTTCAACCGACCGATTTTAACTTCCAGCCCCTTCCCTGAAGGACGAGGCGGCCCCCCGCGGGGGCAGAAAAGGGGGGACAAGTTGACAAGTTGTTTTTGTGCGTGTCTCTGTCTTTTGGCAGGTCTCCTTTTAAGAAGATCCCCGTGGTGGGTGGGAAAGAGCTGGATCTTCACGCTCTCTACACCCGAGTCACCACTTTAGGCGGATTTGGGAAGGTGAGTGGAAGTTTTAATCCGGCTTGCCCTCCCGCCAGCCTGGTCCCGAAAGTCTCTTCTGATCCGGGGAGGGTGAGGGGGCAGCCGGGGGGGTCGGGACCGGTCTTTTTTCCGGCCTGGATCGGTTGGGGGGGGGGGGGAATGGAGGAAGGAAGCAGTCAAGGCAGGTTGGTGGCTCGGCCTTGTCGGTGAAACGATGAAGGGGGGAGTCGGGGTGCCGATCGCAGCCTCCCGGGGGCCCTTCTCCCCTCTTCCGCAGTTTTTGGGTACCTTCTCCCCTTTTCTTGAGAGAAGGAGAGGGGCAAAGCCCGTGTGTGAAGCAGTTTCTTCCGCTTGCGGTGGCCGCTTTCTCCGTGTGTGTGTGTGTGTGTGTGTCTCGCGCAGAGTCTGAGTGCAGTTTTAGTGCAACTCAAAATTAGCGGGCCTGTTTAACATCGATAATGGGCCCGGAGCCTGGGCTAGGAAACGAGCCTCGGGGTGGGGGGGACGAAGCGCTGCCCTCCGAGCCCTCTCCGAAGAGAAATAACAAAAGGGGCAGGCGAGGCGGTGTGTAATCAAATAGCCATCTTTAGGCTTCAAGGCTAGGGACAGAAATGTAGGCCTCAAAAGAAAGGCCTCTCTGTGTCTCCCGAGCTGGCGGAGGGGAGACTCGGCGGGACGGGCTCTCTGCACTCCCGGCCTGCGGGGGCGGCCCCCACCGAGACTTTCTTGGCGGATTTTCAACTTCTTGGGGGTTTAACGGACCGCGGGAGGATTTAAAAGCAGGCGGCGGAGGACTCCCGATTGGTTATTGTCCGGCCAGGCAGACAGACAAAAACAAATCCCTCTCCACGGCATCAAACCCTTTCACTTGCTCGTTGCCCCAATAAAATAAATGTTGTAAACTACAAGGGGAGGAGCAAGGTGCTATCTCCGGGGGCTGTCAGTGGGAAACGCAGATCTCAAATGATCAAGGACCCAAGCGAAATGGCTATATATTTATCCTGGGCGTTTGTCTCATGGCAGCTCTTGGAATGGTGACTACTAACAATCTTGTGTATGTGTGTTTCTGGTGCATCTGAGTGTGTTGTTTTTGACAGGTATCGGAGAAGAATCAGTGGGGGGAAATTGTAGAAGAGTTTAACTTTCCCAGAAGTTGTTCCAACGCTGCCTTCGCTTTAAAACAGTATTACTTGCGGTGAGTGTTGATGAAGGCTTTTGCTTCAGTATTGAGCATGAAGTGGCATTTGTTTGTTTTTTTAAGATGTGAAAATTAAGTAATATCTTCACCTTCTGTGTTTAGCTCTCACACACATTTGAAAGGCCTACTGTGTCTCACTTATCATTTGGAAGTTTTTATCCTTTTGTTTCTTGCTCTGAAATGTTTGAATGTTTCAAATTTTATTTTTGTTATTATTACACTCCCTAAGTGACAAACAATGTAGGAAGTACTTTATTGATTATGTAAAATTGATATTCTGGTAAGGCTTGCCCTGCTAAGCAGATTAGTGTAGTTTTAGAAACTTATATTTAATAATAATAATATAATTGTTTATGGATGTGAAGTGGGAGATGAAAAATATTGTTTTGGGGTGTGAAATGTGAATTGAAAAATTATAGCAATATTCAGATTGCTTATCAAAATAGTCGTTCTGTTGACATCCAAGTATGGGGGATTGTGAACACCTTTGATTTCTAAATTGACACTTTCTTTCCACAAGTAATTACTGAAATTTGGTTTTCTGTCAGACTTAGGTAACTTCAATTTACAGTTCTTTCTTGGCAGTATTGATTTTTAAAATTTGAAATTCTTTGTAGTATTAGTATAGTGGTTGCTGTTAATAATGAAAATATGTTATTTGCAAATAATATTGTATTGTATTTTCACCAATGAGTACTTATTATTTTGTTAAGGCTGCAATGTTTGTGAATGTTATACACTTCTAAATACTGGCTTTGAACCAAAAACGAGTCAACATGTGACTATTTAATTTTTTCTCTTGAATGAGATAGGAGCTTCCCTCTGTTGTAATCATTTTATTTATATAAACTGAGACCCAGTTATCTGTTGGCGATTTTGCATTTTGCATTAGAAAATGTAGTAATTGCAGAGAAGTAATTTCTATTGGTTGTCCTAGGTTGACTTTTAAGTTTGAAGCTCTGGAGCTCACAGCAACAGAGTAGTATGGTTATTGAATTACAAGGAAGTCTGGAAATCCTTAGTCAGAATCAGTTGGACTATAAAGTTGCTTAACAACTTTTGTCATAGCCCTTGATTTTTCCAATAATACAGGACCACAACAAGAACTTTCATCCTGGATTTACTTATGTGTACCTGCAGTTTAGTCTGTGAGATGATTCATTGATACTGTTTGAGGATGCTTTGGGATGTTTGTTTTTATTTATCAATGTTAAGCATCAGAAAACTGATAAAGACAATGAATTAAAAGACATGGTCTGTGCTTCTTTTGAGAATTCATTTTATGCTCCTCTTAACCATTTCAAATCGATGAGACAGAAATATGTGTAACTCTATACTGAATTGTGTTTTTTCTACCCAGACTTTCATATCCAAACTTTCTTCACAGAATATTAAAAATTCAGCATTGTTTTGCTTTTGCTTTTATGGGTTCTATTTAAGAAACTTGTGTGTATGTTCACAGAAATTTCGCTAGGACATCCAGTACTTGAACATATGTAGAACCCATAAAATCATAGTTTGCAGGTTTAGTTTAATTGATGAATTTTTATTTGTATTCTGCAAAAGCTAGAATGCATCTGGATGTTATCATGTTTTAAATTTTTGTGAAAATAGTTGTCAGTTACTTTTTACATCTCATTTTAGATTCTTGTATTGTGATGCTTAGCATGTTACTTGAAAGCAAGTCTAATTGAGTTGTAGGGAATTTTCATATTAAACAAGGATATTACAAGTACAAATGAATATTAGAAAGTTATAAGGATATCTTTATAATGTAGGGTGCATAATTTTTGATGGAAAATGCTCCCACTGATGATCTTCCATCTGTAATGCTGTTTATTAAATCAGGTTAGCGGTATTTTTGAAAATTAGTAAAGGAATGAGTAAAGGAGAGTCTGAACAGTATCTAATTTTTATTTTTCTGAAAAATTGTAGAAAGAACATTCAATAATTTATGGGGCTTCTTTATTATTTATAGTTTATGACTCTGCATCCTTAGTATGGTGCAGCTTAGTTATGTGATTATTTTCCGTAGTTGGTTTTTCTGTGTGAATATATAAATATGTGATTTTTGACTTGTGTGTTTGGACATAAATTATAACTGGAATTTTGTATGGACTCACACATGTTTTAAGGAAAGTATTCAGGGGAGTGGGTATGAGGATTTGTAAGTTGATTTAAGAGTAGATGAATGTCAACCTCTGCTTTTTCAAAGTAGGAAGTTTTCTTGTTCTTAATTTGAGACTATGTGAAGGATTCTGTCAGATGAAGGATTATGCAACTGTATGTTTAACTCCTACAAGTCACAAGGAGACCAGTCCCTGTGTTGACTGCTACTAGTCCTGATAGCTAGTAGAATCAGTTCATGGTGAATTGACTTTAGCTCTGATCATACCGATAATGGGTACATCTTTTACTGTCATGCTTGGTTTTGTGTTAGAATCTTTACAGAATGCAGTAACTCCAGCTAAAATTGTAAGTGCATTGGGCCTTGATCTTTTAAAATGGGTATTTATTAGCACTGTTTGCCTGAAGAAGACCTTCATAAACATGTGACTTTAGTAGACTTGTGGTGGTAGAAGTGTAGATTTTCTGTGACTCTCGAACTGCCAGCTGCTCAGTGAAATGGGAATAGAAGGCTTTGGTTTACATGTGATGAAGACCTCCCCAAGGAGGCACAGACAATTGCTTAGGGAGGTATGAGTGCAGAGAAGGAAGCAGAGAAGGAAGGTATCAATAGAAACAGGGTAAGACTGAAGGGAGAAACATAAAACTCTGTGGAAGTACAGGAACATTGCTTTAAAATTGTTGTTGGAATCCTATCTCAAGTGATAAGTGTATTGGGTTTATAGATTAGAAACCTAGATCTTAATTCCCTTTTAGTGGTGGAGCAGCTTGGGTCTCTGAACAAGTAATGATATGTCAGCCTAATCTACTTCATGCACTGACCTAAATAGCCCAGGCTAGCCCAATCTTGTCAGATCTTAGAAGTTAACCAGAGTTGGCCCTGGTTAACATTTAGGGCAGAGACCTGTAAGGAATACAAGGGTCACTACATAAAGGAGGTACTGGCAAACTGCCTCTGAATGTCTTTACCTTGAAGTCCCTAAGGGGTCACCATAAGTCAGCTGCAACCTGATGACAACCCCTACTCCCTGGGACTATTGTGAAGGTGAATGCTTGCTTGAAATTTTGAAGAAAGGGCAGGATACAACAAATAGACAATACAAATACTTAATAGTAAGGTAGCTGACATCTTTAGTCTACTTTATAATTCATTCATAGAACTGGTTTTTCTAGTCCTGAAATTATCATTGTCAGGATTTCCATGATCTTTGAAAACCTGTGTAAATGCTTGGACAAAGAATTGTTCAATGATAATCACAAGTATAGCAGTTATAACTTTGTGGCATTTAGCAATTAAAACATTTGCCTTCACTGATTTGTTTGTCTTGTACATTTGTATGGGAGTCCAGTCGCAGGAGTTTTTACATGTGATGTTGAAACACTATATAAAATAATAGATGTATGAAATATCAACAGTCATACACCGCCCAGAGCCCCCGCGGATTGGGCGGTATAAAAATCTAAATAATAAATAAATAAAAATAAATAAATAAATACAGGATTTCTTCATGTTTAGCTCTGTCTCACTTGCAAAAGAATACTGGACTAAATTGTTGAAGTTGTATTACAAATAAGTGTCAGAGATTAAAATTTGAATTTACTACTTGTTTTGGAGAATGAAAATCTTGCATTTTTCATAAGAACATAAGAATAGCCATTCTGGATCAGACCAGTGATTCATCAGTCAGTGTTTCTGGTTCACATAGTAGCCAACCAGATGCTACTAGAAGGCCAAGAAGTGGGGCTTAGATGTCAAAAATTTTCACTGTTATCACCTCTTAGCATTGGTATCCAAAGGTACTGTGCGTCTGAACATGGAGGTTCGATTTAGTCTTTGCGTTTAGTAGTAATTGATTGCCCGATCTTCTACGCAATTTGTGTAATTCTCCTTATTAAACCTACTACACTAGCAGTATTTTTTTCTTTAAATACTTCCTTTTATTTGTCCTGAATCTACTTCTTATCAACTTTGTATTGTTGCTTAATGGGAGACAGAGGAAAAAAGTGTTTCTCAACTTACTCAGTCTATCCCATGCATAGTTTTATAAACCTGTTACGTCATTCCTTCCTCCAGCCTGAAAAGTCTCAAACTCCCTTGTTTTTATTTTTAGGAAAGTTGCTCCAACCCCTTGATCATCCTGGTTGCCCATTTCTGCATTTTTGAAACACTACCTTTGAAAGATATGGTGATCAGAACTATGTGCATTATTCAAAATGCACCTGTACCACAGATCTATACTCGCTGTTGTTTACAGTCACTTTCCTAATAATCCTTGTTACAATCCTTGTTTATATGCAGTAAACAGTCTTCTAGTTGCATCAGGTAGCCTGTAGACTTGGTATGTGCTAACTGATGATTATGTAATATCAACTTAAAGGTTTTTGAAATCACTGAGTTGGATGTCTTGACTCATAATATTAGTTGTAGAAATGGAACATTTGCTTCAACAGATTTTAGAGAAAATTGAAATGCAAAACAAAGGGTCCATTAGAAGCGTGTAATATTAAAAGATATATATTTGTATTTCTTTAATTTTTTTAAAGGTGCCAGGTAAATGTTTTGGCACCAGTGTCACCAGGATGAACTGGTACAGCTGTAGTACTAGAGAATAGCAGTGGAAAAGCATGCTGGACCATTGGGTAGTGTGTTAGTAATAGAAAAGTAATAGAAATTTTTTTCTTGACTTCAGGAGATTCATTGTGACAGTTTTAAAAACCTTGATTTGTAGGAAATTAGTTCATGAAATATAAAATATTTCAATTTTAAAAGAATGTGACTTTGTAGACTATAGCCTATATTTTCAGATGCTGAAATTGACTGAACAACAGCGAGCTTATCTGTACTTGTTCTGTTTTAAAAAGGTAACTCTTAGGTGGAGTGTCCATCTTGCACTCTTAAAGTGAGACACATAATAAATGTCTTCGATCATGTTTTCATAATAATCGTGTTGTATAATAATAGTAACTGAGACATCAGTTCACATCATTATATTTTTATCAGGTCTTGTACTATTTCATATTCTATTTCTGCAGAGTTATCAATCAGTTTGAATACCACCTCTTTGATATTCTTAATATCATTGTCAGGCAGGTTAAGAAGTTCATTAGATGGGTATACTGATATTCTAGTTCTTCATGTCTGACTTGTGAACATGACCTCTTTCTTTAAACTGGAACAGATCTAGCTTTTGTAAACTGCTGCTGAACACTATTTACAGTGTGCACTCTTTGTGTATATTTGAGTATAAGAATCTTGGCTGTTAAAAACTGTAACTGTTTTCAGCTTATATCGCAAGACCTAATGCTTTGGTCTTGGTGTTAGTGCCTTGTGCTTAATTTGGCTATCAGTGAGCCATAGTTCCAAGTTGGTGGTTATCTGTAGGATGTTATGGGGTTCCTCCTCCTGCTTTTTTCAGAATATTGTCACTCTTAGGAATGGGATGTAGATCATTTAAGATTTGCTGCAGCATTTTTAATTGTGTCATATATAATCACAGAACAAGTCTTGTTGTGTTTCTTATGTGCTTCACTTTATTAAAATCTTCTTGGGGTAATTTTTGATTACATTATATATTGGTAGCTAAGGGTCAAAAATGCTTATCAGATTTCCCTAGTGTTTGTTGAGATGTCTTGAATCTGAATAGTTAAGTGTATTTCATCATTTGGCTGTAGATTATGGCACACATAATGCGCTGTGACTGGTAATATTGAGGTGAGCCTAGTGGCCAATTGGTTTACTGAAAAAAGTCTTCATGTAACATACTATGGCTTTCAGGGGGTTTATATATTTCTTGGAATAGATAGGATTCCTGTTGACGATAAGTGGCAGGAAATTAAATATTGGTGATTGCATCAATAAGAGTATAGAGTCTAGAACAAGGGAAGTAATAGTACCACTCTGTTCTGCATTGGTCAGACCTCACCTTGAGTACTGTGTTCAGTTCTTGACACCGCAATTTAAGAAGGATACTGACAAGCTGGAACATGTCCAGAGGAGGGCAACCAAAACGGTAAAAGGTCTGGAATCCATGCCCTACAAAGAGAGACTTAGGCAGATTCCGCATGGGCCAAAAACAGCAGTGTGAAAACGGTGTGAAAATGGTATAAACCCTTTTAAACCATTTTACACTGTTTTCACACCACTGTTTTTGGCCTATACGGAATCCTCCTTAGAGAGCTGGGGATGTTTAGTCTGGAGAAGTTAAGGTTAAGGGGGGACATGATAGCTATGTTTAAATATTTGAAGGGATGTCATGTCGAAGAGGGAGCAAGCTTGTTTTCTGCTGCCTCAGAGGCGAGGACATGGAGTAATAGATTCAAGGTGCAGGAAAAGAGATTCCACCTAAACATTAGGAAGAACTTTTTGATTGTCAGGGATGTTCAGCAGTGGAATTTACTGTCTCAGAGAGTGGTGAAGTCTACTTCTTTGGAGGTTTTTAAACAGAGGCTGGATGATCATATGTCAGGAGTGCTTTGATTGTGTGTTTCTGCATGGCAAGGGGTTGGACTTGATGGCCCTTGTGGTTTTTTCCAGCTCAATATTTCTGTGATTCTATATTTCTTGAAAGATTCCTCACCATGGGTCTAAATGCTGAATACATCATCAGTACAACTGAGGTATGCCAGTGGAGTTAAATTATATCATGACACATTGTTCAGAATCCAATATGGGGATAGTCATATGGTGCTATATATACTGAGCCACGGATTTGCTGGTATAGGATTCGTTTTCCATTCAAATGACTGTATATAACAACAACATGTGATGGCGGTCATGGCTTTATCTCTCTGTAGGAACGGTAGTGTTCATGATGGACAGTGATGTAGTGGTTAAGAGTGGTGGGGTCTAATTTGGAGAACCAGGTTTGATTCCCCACTCATACACATGACTGCTGAGTGACCTTGAGCCAGTCACAATTCTCTCAGAAAACCCTCAGTCTCACCTACCTCACAAAGTGTCTGTTGTGATGAGGGGAAGGGAAGGCGATCATAAGCTGCTTTGAGACTACTTAAAGGCAGAGAAAGGGTGGTATGAAAACCAGCTCTTCTTTGTCTTCTTCTGTCATGAGATATTGCTATATAATTATTCCACATCCATAAATGCGAAGGTGATTTTCTGTAGGGGTTCTTTAACAGTGTAGTGAGGAAATTGGTGGAATTTTTGAGAGATTTCTTGTTTTGGCAACAGCTGGGAAAAACAGAGTTTTAACTGGGCTAATGGTTCCTTTCTTGTTATAAAAACTGAAAGAAGACATTAAGAGGTATCACTTTTTACGTTAATGAATTTTATTTTACAGTTCCAATAACCACCTTTAAATATTTGTTGGGTAAGTTCAGCATTTGGCAAAGTGGACTGTAGTCCTCAAATTCTCACACTCTTACCTTAAAAACACGTAAATCTTTAAGGCGCTTCAAAGTCAGAGGACTTAGATCTAGGGGATTCACTTCTACTTAAGTAGGGAGTCTTTAATAAGCAACTAGCACAGTTCTGAACTTGTTTTAATTTGTAATCTTAAACACACACACACACACACACACTTAATTGACTGGTTCAGAGATCCCTTCCGCATGCAGAATAATGCACTTTCAATCCACTTTCAATCCACTTTGCAATTGGATTTTACCGTACGGAATAGCAAAATCCATTTGTAAACAATTGTGAAAGTGGATTGAAAGTTCATTATTCTGCATGTGCGGAAGGAGCTTTAGTGTGAAGGACTGAGTAAAATGCCAACATAATGTCATAAACTGAGATGTCACATTAATGTTTCTGTTACTTGCTAGAATGTGTTTTAGATCAGTATCAATTGTGTAGTATTCTGGAAGTTTGAAGATATTATATTGACACAAATGCCTTATACCACATTCCTATATGTAATTGATTTTCTTTCTTTCATTCTTTCATTCATTTTGTTTAGTTAGCAGTTAATTATCACTGTGAGGTAGTGTGTTTTACATTGCACTTAATATTGTGTGCAGAACACTGGGCACTTGCAACTTTTTAACTCAGTCACAAGAATTATCCCTGCCCCCAAAGCTGATTGCAATAAGTCAGCTTTTGAATTATTTGAATGTACTCAGTTGGATCCTAGGAGTGTTCTGCTAACAGTGAAAGAAGATGCTTCTGTTACAGTGCAATCCTAAGAAGAGTTACTCGAGTCAGAGCGCATTTGTTTCAATGACTTTAGACTGGAGTAACTCTCCTTAGGATTGCACTGTTAGTGAAGCAGATTTATAGTATTCATCTGATTGTTTACTTTGAGTTGCCTGGCATGTATGGTAATTTTATGCATTGCTGACTTGTAGTCAACATCAAAACCCAAAATGCCAAAACCATTCACAGTCTTTACTTATCAATGTAGTGATATGAGGATTGTGAACTGCAGTTAAAATAATATTTTTGGACTGTTGTGCAGCTTAGATGTCTAACCTTTACAGAGTTGTGTTAGTAAATTGAATTTCAAATGTTTCCTTGCAGGTATTTTATAGTGTTAATGTATGTCTTTAAAGGTGGGCAGTGCTGACCAGAAGCATGCTTTTTCCCTCCAGTTTTGATTTGCAATTTTTTTTTTTATGGATACTGGCATGTGGAGATGGTGGGCTTGAACATTTGATTGTCCGATGACGTACCAGTCTACAAAGAATTACGACTTAGATATGAAGTCCCATTTATGAGACTACAGATAGAAATAAATAAGACTCAACACAAATGTGTTTATTATTGAATTATGTCCAGTCTTTTACGTCTTACTAAGTTCTGTTCTCTAGTCTTTTGTGTCTTTCTGACTAGTTCTGTGAGCACTTACAAAGGCCTGCCACTGTATCAGTTTTTCTGCTAATACAAGTTGTCAGACATCCTTTTCATTCTTGGCACTCTGTTATTTATTTGGGCAAGAGTTCACTATGTTATGGAATTAATTCCTTATCTTTTGAAGTTATTTTGTGCACCAGTGCTTAGACTTTTTGATGAGGATAGGATTGTTCTTGATTGCCATTATTCTATCATGATTCTGCTACAGTCTCTCTCTTTCCATATTTACCTTGACTGATGCAATTATCCTCGTAGCATGCTGATGCAAATTTGCAGTTTGTATTCTTGCACTGGTAAAAGAGTCCTTATGCCTGAATTAATCAACTTAAACGATGAAATTAACTAGCTATCTTTTCCTGTTATTGGCAGTGGCCCATTCCATAAGTTCGGACCACAAAGTGACTTGCTTTCACCTTCCATAAAAGCACTTGATGTAGTTTTTCTACCCCCAAAGTGTTCATTTCATCCCAGAGCCACAGTGCCAGGAACTGATGGTTACCTGCCGGCAATGGTGCAGTGCTAGAGGAAGGCACTGTGAATCCTTGTAGTAGAAGTTCTGAATGTAATTCTGTTCTGTACAAGAGAAATTGGAGACTAGGTGGAAGCTTTACTGAAATAAATAGAACATGCAAACATTTTTAGGGCTGAAGAAGAGTCCTATGAAACTGGCCCTATAACCATGGAGTATGAATAATTTCTTGTACATCAAAGAAAATTGACCTTTATTTTGTATGTGTAGCTATATATACAAATCATGTTTTGGGCTTTTAGGAAAGTAACCTAAAATATAAATATCAAATTAATTATAACTGAAAGTGACTTATTTCCAATAGTAGGTTATTGTATTGTATAGCAAGGAAAAAAGAGATCATAATAGGCAGGAGGGTGAATGACAGAAGTCTTGAAGGCACAGAAGGTAGGAAGAAGCAGCAAATCAGCAGGCAGGCTGTAGATCAAAAGGTCCTCTACCCCTTCATCATGGGTAGCCTTAGAATAGCACCTATGCATTACAGAGCTTATTGTTTAACTCTTCTGAGCATGGTGCTTTGGGCCACCATGGCATCTGCCACTGTGCTTCCTGGCAGCTATTTTATGGTAGAAGGCATAATCTTATATTAGATACTTTTAATACTTCCCCTGCCCTTGAATTAGTAATTTGTCCTCATTTAAGAAGAAAGCTGTGGAGAACACATTTCAGGATTTGATAATATGTAGTACACAGACAAACATTACATTTATTTATTTACTTTATTTATATCCCACCTTCTGTTCTCCTCTCCTTAATTTTATCCTCTCAACAACTGTGAGGTAGATTAGGCTAAGATTGTATGATTGGCTCAAGCTCACTCAGTGAGCTTCCATGGCAGACTGGGAATTTGACATGGGTTTCCCAGATCCTAGTCTGACATTTTAAACACAATATCATGCCACCTCCCACATAAACTATAGCTGGTAGTGGTACACAGTTTAAAACATTTAGAGGCCTGGTTTTCTGTTGGGAATCATAGGACCCAGGGTGAATGCCATGAAACAGTGGTGTCTCTTAATACATTTGTAAACTAATTTCACCTTGAAAGGAGCTGTCAAGTAAGTTGCTAAATCCAACATGACTGGAGAGTAATGTACCAGAAGTAAAGTTATGATCAATTAGCATTATGGTATTGGTCAGAATCAAAGTAGTGATATTCATGATGTGATCCTCTTGATCAGTGGTTCTCAATCTGGGGGTCGGGACCCCTTTGGGGGTCAAACGGCCCTTTTACAGGGGTCGCCTAAGACTCTCTGCATCAGTGTTTTCCATCTGTAAAATGGATAAATGTTAGGATTGGGGGTCACCACAACATGAGGAACTTTATTAAAGGGTCACGGCATTAGGAAGGTTGAGAACCACTGCTCTTGATTAATAATGAGTGTATTTAGTGTTCAGCAATGTAGATTTGTGGTGAGTACTTTTGGTGTTCAGGAGACTTGATTTGTGGTATTTTGAAAGCATAATTCAACTTATTAGTGCATCTGTTGCATGTTTGGCTTTTCTGGATAATAACTGTTCTGACATCAAAGCCTTCGGTTCATGGAACCCAAGCACTAAATAACTTCATCTTAATTGGATCCACATGTAAGTTGAGGACAATATAAGACAACAGAGTTGCTAATGGACTTATGAAGAGCCAAACTATGAAGAGCCAAACTAGACATGATGGGGATATCCATGTTCTTCATATCTTTATCATCTGTTCATTTCTGAAGTGGGGGAGTAGTGAGTACTTTTAATTTTTACATCAAAATGTACAAGTAAGTGAAGAGAACTTCCGCCTACTTCATTGCTTGAAATACATTCCTTCTCAGTTTGGTTTACTTCTCATATTTGAGCCAGGTTAAGAGGAAAGGTCCCTCCAGTGGTGAGGTTTCTGGAGATAACTTGATGAATAAGGTTCAGCTCTCCTCATCCATGTATTGTAAATGATGTCTTCCTCACTAGGGCAGAAACTGAATAACATAGCTGCCCCTTTTGTTTGCCCTTCATCAAAATCAGTTGATACCTGCCATACAAGATTTATTCTCCATTGAGTGAGAGGACATCTGGGTTTTGCTAGACCACCAATCAGGGAGGCAGGAACTTCTGTAAATTTTTCCCCAGGTTCCTCTCCATGCTGTGGATCTGCCCTCCTCTCTCTCTCCAGTTTGCTTCCTGCAACTGCCACTGTTTTTTGACTTGAAATCCTTTCTACACCTACTTTTTTTACTTAGTGTGAGCTCTTTGTTTGTCTTCCCACCCTTTGGGTGCTAGCTTGCCTTTGAGGGAGAAGTGGATGCTTTTCTCCCACTTGTGGGAGAGTTTAGCTGCCAAATCTGTAGACCAGGTCTACCAGCTGGGTTTTCCTTGTCATGGGCTACTGCTCTGCTCAGCAGTCTTCCTTGCAAGCAAGCAGCGGGTGGCAGGGCTCTCGATAATGCTGAAGAAGAGGGAAGTGCTTCTGTCCTTGGAGGAGGACAGTCAGGGGGCGGTGCCCAGCCGGCAGCCGCCTGAAGAGTACTCCGATGGAGCAGGCAGCCCTCTGTGGAGAGCCCAGCCAGCCTCCCCAGCCAGGGAGGGCCGCCATGCCGTGAGCCAATAGAAGGGCAGTTTTTCATGCCAAAAAGAAGAGGCTCAAGATGGCTGCCATGCTTGCGGCAGCCTTGGATCACTGTCGCATAGCCCACTGCACCCTGGTGTCCCGGGTCAGGGCTCAACTGACACAGAAATGGAGCAAGGTTTGCAAATCAAGTCTCCAGCAACTCTGGAAGAAGGTAGTAAGATCTCTCTGAGAGAACTAAAATCAGAGATTTTTTTACTTCGTTAAGGGGGCTTTTTAATAGGAAAAGGCAGTGCAATACAATACAATACAAAGACTTTATTAGGCATATTTGTGCTACATAAAATTACAACAAGAAAAGGAATAATGTATGCTGTTAATTCACTCTTAGCAACATGACCTGCAACAAATAGTGAGCTGTTTTTCCTAAAATCAGAGGATCATTACTATTAAATAGTTTTACCATGCAAACTTTGGGAGAGGCTTTACCCATAATTGAAGATAATAGAGCTTCCCTCTGTGAATTATATTTTGGACAGTAACATACAATATGCTCCAATGTTTCCACCGCGATAAGACAATGTGGGCATACTCTGTCCGATGGGGGAGCTTCTCAATCCGACCTTGTAAAAGGGCAGGGGAGAAGACATTGCATCTGGCTCTAGTCAGAACCCAGCAGGGATCTGAAACTTGTAATAGATAATTGGCCATCTTACCCATGTCGGGATTAATACCCAGGTGTAATGGGGAGCATGATGTTGCATGGCTGATTAAATATTGTTGCTCCTGATCAAGTAGTCTAGTTTTAATTAGACTATATATTTCTTGGGGGTCCCTCATCGCTAATTCCATGATTGTGTTCCACCATTCTGAATCTAAGTGAAAGCATAGCCTTATCCAAAATTTAAACGTAAGTAGCATGCCCGCCTCTAAACATAGCACCACATATGGGACACAATGCGGGACTCCAAATATTCTATAAAGAGACGTTGACTGTACCTGAAAAGGCAGTAATGCGGGAAGAAATGTTGGCCCTTTACAGATCCCAGGTTTATGGTGACCCACCTAGCCCTTCTCAGAGTGCTTTAACCTCCTTTGCCACCCAAGTGATCATGGAAAACAAAAGGGGTAATCCTGCCTGGAAAACCAAGGCATCACTCAAAAGACCCAGATTGAACCCCAAGCTTAGGTCTGTCGACTCTTCTGATTCAGAGCCGCCTGGCAGGAAAGAGGGGGAGGTGTTGTCAGACCAGGAGCACATGGAAGACATGAAGGTTACCGAACAGTCCTCTCGCTTCTTTAAATTTGAGGATTATCAGTATTTGTTGTCAAAATCAGTTGCTGTTCTGCACCTGGGCGAGGCACAGAGTAGGGAGGAATCTTCCAAACGCAAATCAACATCCCTGCACAAGGGGGATGGGGAATTTTTTCCTACCAACGCCAATTCAAAGAAGGTAACGACAGACAACACTGCTGCCAAGGCCTACTTGAACAGGCAGGGAGGATCCAGATCCAAAGCCCTGCAGAAAGAATCAGTTCTATTATTCCGGTGGGCAGAAATCCACATGCTATCCATCCGAATGGAACACATTCAGAGAATGCAGAACATCCAGGCAGACTGGCTCATACACCCATACACCCAGGAGAATGGAACCTGAAGAGGGAGGTGTTTGCACTAATCTCTTGGTCCCGGGGAACTCCAGTCCTGGATTTATTTGCCTGCAATCACAACAAGCAGTTTCCCAGATTCATTTCACGGTTTCATCACCCGGAAGCGGAGGCAGTGGATGCCTTGTCCTCTAGATGGCTTCAAGGAACTCTGTATGCCTTTCCTCCTTTTCCCATGATTCCCAGACTCTTGAGGAAGATCAGAGAGGAGAGGGCAGATGTCATCTTGGTAGCTCCTAGACAGCCATGGTTCACCAACATTCTGCACATGCCAGTACGCAAACCTCTCCGACTCCCACCTCACCGGGAGCTACTTCAGCAGGGGCCAATTTTACATCCAGACCCAGGACATCTGAACCTGACCGCCTGGAGGTTGACCAGCAACAGCTAGAAGCAAAGGGTTACAGTCCTGCAATGCTAAACACCATCCTAGCTTCCAGAAAGGCCTCTACTAAAAGAATCTACAATACAACGTGAAAGGCATTTGTCAGGTGGTGCTGGAGGAAGATTATCTCCCACAACACTGAGGACCAGGGAGATCCTAAGCTTCCTTCAGAATGGTTTAGAGATGGGGCTCAGAGCCAACATGCTCAGCAGATAGGTAGTAGCCTTGGCCTCTGTCATCCCTCAAATGGAAGGGTACTCTCCCACTACTCATCCCCATATTGTCAGGTTCCTGAGGGGCGCTTGTCTGAAGGACAAACCTGTGCATCATCATTTTCCCACCTGGAGGCTGCATACAGTCTTGCACGCTCTCACTGCAGCTCCGTTTGAGCCGGACATTGCTCTTAAGTATCTCAGGATGAAGGTTATTTTTCTTGTAGCCAACACCTCCACCAGGAGGGTTTTGAGCTGCCAGCCCTCTCAATTGAACCTCCTTTATGTGTTTTTCAGTCAAGGACAAAGTGGTGCTACGCACTGATCCTGCCTTCGTGCCAAAGGTCAATTTTAGCTTTCATAGAGGGCAGGAGATATTCTTACCCACATTCTGCCCTAACTCTAAACATCCTAAGGAAGTGTTCTGGCACAAATTTGATGTCAGGAAGGCCCTTAAGGCTCTTCTCATCAGAACACAAGACTTTAGACATTCGGAAGCCCTTTTTATTTCTATTTCCAATCATAATAAGGGTCTAAAACTTTAATCTCAAACCATCAGTAAATGCCTGAGAGAATGTATAGGGCAGGCCTATAGGGTACAGAAGTTACCAGTCCCCTCTAGAATCACAGTGCACGCTGTCCATAATGCTTCCACAAATGCCACATTCAACAATAATGTCCCAGTTGCAGAAATTTGTGGAGCAGCAACATGGTCATCACTTTCCATGTTTGTTAGACATTACAGACTGAATATCTTCAGCGCAGCAGACGCAGACTACGGCCGTAGGGTGCTACAACACGTAATGGGAGAGGACTTTGACCCCACCCTTTAAAGTAACTGTGACACTTCTGGTCAGATGTCGTTTCGCTCAATGGAGAAACAATATTGGTCTTATCTGTGAAGGGGATTTCTCCATGGAGCGATTGAGGACATCTGCCCCCACCCCCTCTCCTAGAAAAGGACAAGTTTATTAAGGTGTTGAGTTCAATTCCTTCATGTTCCCCAAGTTGTTTTTCTCTGTGTTGGAGACTGTTGCTCCTATGTGTTCCATTAATCTATTTGTTGCTTATGCTCCTGGCTGTTTTTTCATTATGGGAGCTATGTTGTTTTTTTATGCAAGAAGTTTTCAGAAAGACGGCGGCGGGCACTGCTTTTTGGAGGAACCAGAACTAGAGAGAGAAAGAGGAGGGCAGATCCTCAGCACAAAGAGGAACCTGGGAAAAATTTACAGAACTTCCTGCCTCCTGATTGGTGGTCTAGCAAAACCCAGATGTCCTCAATCGCTCAATGGAGAAGTCCCCCTCACGGGTAAGACCAATGTTGTTTTTCAGTACTGTCTTACAGACTTGCATAAGATCATAAGAAGAGCAACAGAATTCTTAGCAGCCTATCAAAGCTTACTTTTGAGCTTTATTGTTAATGTGTAGCTAGCTTTGTAGTTACTAGCTGCTTCTATGTATCTGGAGTAGAAAGTTAGAGTTCTGGTGGTTGATGTAGGAGGCGTCCAATAATAGGAAGTTTAACCAAGGAAAATTTAAAACTGGTGAGCAGAACCAGTAGTTTAAAAATAGGTTCTGCTGAAATCTGGATTACAATCCCAGGCAAAACGTTACTTAATATTCCTTTGTGAAAGACATAAAAACTTTGTTAGGTATGTCATTTGCAGGAGAATTGACTTGACTACACTGTTTGTTGGAATGATGTACTAAAACAGCCGGTTAGAGTTATTTTGTTTAAGGTTAACTAACTTAACTTTAAAACATTCATCATATTTCATTATATATTTATACATTATATATACATTATATATCCATTTCCCTCATGGAATAAAAATGGAGATCTTAACTGGCTGACTCCTGTTAATCATGATCTTATTTTTACTCAGTTGTTATATACCTATACCCCTCTTTTCTCCCCAGTGTGGACCCAAATCAATTTTGGCCAATGTCTACATTAATTCAAGGCTAATTTAGAATTTTAAACTCAGCTTGGTAGGTGGAGAAGAGCAGAGTTCTCATTATAACTACATGCAACCCTGGTTAGTACTGTGACAAGAAACAATTGTCTTTTCACAGAAGCAGAAATGAATCCAAGGTTATTTTGGCTTCTTATATTCTGGAGCCTGCCTACTGAAGATGTTTCTGGAAGTAATTACATTAATACAGGGTCCAGACTCATGGTGAAAATTATAGGCTATCTGGCAGCAGTGTACAACATATAGCCACCTGAGGTAGGGTTGCCTCATTGGAATCCCTTTTTTTTCAAACTCCTGGTGAAAAGGTTTCAAAATGTGTTCATAAAATTGTTTCTGCTGAAAGAAGAAGATTCAGATTGTGTTCTACCATTGTATTAGGTGGACTACCATTGTATTAGGCGGACTGTCTTACATCTGAGAATTATTACTAATATTTAACATTAAATATTAAATTCAGTCTGAGAATTACAATGTCAAAATTAAGATTCTTACAAAAGGAGACCACACAAGGATGGGAGGATCCATTTTATTTCTTCTGTAGTCCTTTCCATACATTCTCTTTCTGTCTTCCTGGCCACCCGCATATCTTTTCCTCTTTCCCTGCTTCCTTCTGTCTTATTTATCAGCCAACCTTGCTTTTATCTACCCTCTTCCGCAATCCTGAGATTTATTTATCACTAACTTTATTTATACCTCCCTCTGTTCCTTGTGGAAACCTGAAGCAGCTTATTTTATTCTTCTACCCAGCATTTTATCAAAAAGAAAAACTTGAGTAGATTAGGCTGAGAGAGTCATTGGCCCAAGGGCACCCTACAGTCTTCCCGTAGGGAACTGAATCTGACAGCCCCATCTGAACTTGGCAGTGGTGGGATTCAGAACCAATGCAGCACCCCACTGCTGCTCCCATGGAGGCTTCCCAGCGGCATGGAGAGGCTTGAACACACGCACGCGCACACACGCACACACACACACACACACACACACACACACACACAGCCTCTCTACCAGCAAGAAGCCCCCGTTGGGCTTAATGAATGTGCCTCCAGCATAACACCGGCAAAGGCTGGTAGGGAGCCAACGAATGTTGACTCCTCCCCTGGCTATGTCTCTGGGACTCCAGCATCTAGCCCAGTGTCCCAGTGCCAGGGAGGGCCATGGCAGACGCACACCAGTGGAATTGCCCCTCCCCTGGGGCAAATGTCCTGGGGAGGGCAAATCCACACTCCCACAAGCGAATTCACGTCCCCCCTTTGGATCGAGCTGTGAGACTTTTATCTTGAAATGCAGGTCTTGCCTATAGTTTCACAATAAAAAAATTAAAGTAATTAAATAAAATAGCAGCAAGTATTTATAGACTTCCTCACCCCTCCCCCCAACTTGAGCAGGTTATTTTCTTCAGGTCTGCAGTACTACAGAAAGATATTTGCTGAGATGCTGTACTGGCCCCTGTGTCCTGCAGCATCAAATATTGAAGAATATTTTCTGTTTAACAAACTATTGCATTTGCTACCCCCCAATTGGCTGAAAAATATTTTCTGTCTAATTAACGAGTGAAGGAATGGAGATAGGTAAGACCATTGATTTCAGTGCACGTTTTTCATCTAATAAAGCAAAGGTGTGGTAATTATGTTACATTATTTAATTATTAGGTTTTATGAGAAGAAGGTATATTGCCTCATTGCAAAACTGAGTGGCCAAAAGTTTTTCAAGGTTTTGGTAGCCTTGATCAATAGTTGTGTGTCTGAGGCAATTTTCATGCACTTTTTACAGCTATTGTCAAAGCAGTGAAAATGTTAAGCCTTGGGGAATAAAATGCATCCTTCTGTAAAAATTTCATCTCCTTCCTCTTTTTGCTTATTCTGTAAAAATTCACATTTTGGAACTCTTTAATATAATCTGAAATACTCCAGTGAGATCAAAGCAGGCTGTTTGGATCTGAAGCTGAAGATATTTATTTCTAACTCTTCTTCTGCAGCGCTATGTATGTGTCTTATCACATGGGCCCAACATATACTTAATGGGACTTAATTCTGTGGCAGCAGAGACCTGTCACTATGAGAGAAGCTTCCTTCCCATCTCTGTTTATATATCTAAGGTTCGTAAGTGAAAATACTATTTTTTATATAAAACTCATCCATTATTTTCACTAAACTTTCTTAGAATTAATTTATTTCCCTTGTGTAGTCAGGCTGTATTTCTCAGAGTTCTTTGATGGTGCATCAGTAGATGGCACTGGCAAAGTCTCCCCCCATTCTAACTTCAACAAAACATTCAACTGCTGTACGACTTCTAGGCTTCAAGATTTCCAGGCATTAGAAGTTAGTTTGGCCTTAGGGTTGCCAGCCCTTTACTGGCAACCTCTAGGAGCATTTAAGGGGGCAAAGGCTAGGGCGGGTAGATCATCACTGTTATGAAACCTCTTCTAAGTGCTCACCTATAAGTGATGTCTCAGTATCTTAACCATTGTCCCCAACTCCTAATTTTTATTCCCACTGCTCTATTGAGCAAGTGTTGGAGGATGAGCCCAGAGTAAGAGGTTGCCCTCTGGGCATTCAACTAATAAATAAATCTGGTGTATCAGTCTCATTCTGTAACTGGCAAGTTGGGTAACACAGCTCAAAGGTTGGTGGCAACTATCAACAAAGTAGGATCCAATGGTCAAGACCAGAACTGGGCTCTAGGAATCGCCACAGTAGGGAGATGGGCAGGTCATTGGGGGGGGGGGGGCTGGAGAGTTGGAGTTTACTTAATAATAAACTGGTATCTACACTGAGCACTAGCTGGTCAAATAGAGATGTTGAATTAAAGATTTGAACTCAACTGCAGGCTAATATAGGGCACTCAGAGTCTCACCCATTCTGGTGGCTAGGACTAAGTTTCTGATTCTGTCAAGATCTAAACAGCTGCATCTTCTTCTTGAGAGATTCTAGAGTTGGGGGGCTCAAAGATGCCAAGTGTGTACTACTCCACATAGAATCATGTTGGAAGAGACCACAAAACTCATCGAGTTCAACTTGTTCCAGGCTTCAGCTCTAGTTTCCCTCCTCCTTAATTTCTGTGGTTCGGTAAGATAGCTTGTGTCACGATAGGTAGGCTTGTCATGTCCAGTAAGATTTTCAACTGGGAGAGCAAGGTCAACACTGCCTTTGACTCCACAACAGTATCCACTGCTATTTCCTCTAAGGTTTGGTTGAACATCTTGAACACCAATTGACATAATCAGTTGTTTTGGGTGAGGTAGCAAGAACCACACTTAGCCCTTAGGGAATTAACCCTTTTACCAGCAGGGCCACGAGGAGGTGGTGGTTCCAAACTATTGTGCTACCTCAGTAACTACGAGAGTCATAGTTACTTTTGCCTTCCTGTGGTTCAAGAGGAGGACAGGTCCAAGGGGGCTCCTGGTCTGCTGGTCCCAAGGGAACATGAAGAGGAGCTTGCTACTGGAGAGTAGGCTGGTCTATCCCAGAGCTTCTGGAACACTTGGAGCCTCAGGCATAGTGGGAACAATGAGGAGCTTCAGGCATAATGGGAACAATGAGTGGGAACAATGAGGAGTCTTCTTTCCAAGCACAGGGTAGGCTAGGGCAGGCCTTAACAGTGTCTGGGGTTCCAGCGTTCTTGGCTGCAAACTAATATCTTATGATTCCATGAGATACTTTCTATTCAATTGAAATATGTTGTATTTAATAAACTTTATCTTCCACTTAAAAACAGTTCTCTAAAACAGATTGGGAAATGAATTTGTATGACAAAGAGAGTTATGCTATTTAACAAAACTGAAATAGACTAGAACACTATTTCCTACAACTATTTTGAGAAAGCCCAAGTTTTATACTGGTTTACAATTGAGAAAGATGTTGGGTGCAGAGCAGAGAAAAGAAACAGCAACATGTGTATGAATAAAACAGGCTAAGCATTTACTGGATACAATTGCAGTTGGCTTGGCATAGGAAATGCATCTAAGGCATTGAGCGACCCCCCTGCTTGATTTGTAACCCCGTCCCTTAGTCTGCCTGCTACAGGAGACAAACCGGGCAGTGATATGAGAGCACCTGGCATTTAGGATTTTGAAGGTTAAAACCAAAACCTTGAACCTGATTTGATACTGCACCTGGAGCCAGTGCAGCTGGTGGAACACTGGTTGAATGTGTGCTCTCCTTTGGGTCCCCGTAAACACCTCCATTGCCACATTCTGGACCAGCTGGAATTTCTGAAGCAGTTTCAAGGGTAGCCCTTCATAGAGCATGTTGCAGTAGTCTAAGCTGGAGGTGACTGCTGCATGGATCACAGTGACGAGGTCAGGGCAAGATAGATAAGGAACCTACTGCTGGATCTGGCAAAAGTGTAAAAGTGCCATTCTGACTACATAGTGTCCTGTGCCTCCAATGATAAGTATACAACCAGAATCACTACCAAACTCTTGATGGATGATGCTGGCATTAACTACCTACTTTGTTGCTAACAGGTGCTGAACTCCACAGGAGTGGACCTCTAATAGGCACTTTGAACAGTGGACTTTTTGGGCATACCATGCTTTCACAAGATACTATACCATTGAAAATGTAAATGTTTTCTGTTATACTTTATGTATCCTGTCTCACCCATGGAAAAAACTTCCGGCAACATTCACTGACATATTAATTCAGTAAACTACATTCCCATTTTAAATTTTCCATTGGTTTGCATTGGATTTGATGGATTGGATCCTTCAGAACATTTTTGCTAATTATGGCGTTTTCCAGTAATGCAAAACTCCTTGCTGTGGAAGAAACCACCATGACAAAGTTGCACAGGATCCAAAACCTTTATCTGTAATGAAACAGAAAAGCCCTGAAGCAGCCCTTATTCCTCAGTAATAGTTTTCTTCTCCAGTGGGTGTATTCTTGTCTTGGAAGGAAACCAGGGAAGGAAAAAATACACTTCATGTATTCCATACTATTTAGTTTTCATTTGGAATTCTAGTTGGTGCCAGTATGATCAGCACATTTTCCATTGTTTTTCTTAGGCCACCTTGTGCTCTTGATTCTGTAACCTGCAAACCAAAACCCCCATCCTAGTCTTAACATGGAGGAAATGTATTTAAGTGCTTCTTTCTGTCCTTTCTCTTGAATTAAAATGAGCATAATGAACTTGTTCAGATTTTGTTACAAACATGAGAAAATATTTACAAGACTTGAACTTAAGTGGTAGAGTATTTCTTCATTTACCTTGAAATGTTTCATGCACTTGTTTAAAGACTCCTGTGGTTTTTGCCAACCTTTTAAAGCAGAGTTAAAAACAGACTTAAAAATCAAAATGTAAACATTGCAATGCAAAAGAGTCAGGGAAATCCAATTGAGTAAAACAATTACCCAACCAAACTCTTCCTTAGAAGGGAGAATTTTGACCAGCAGTTGAAAGTTCATGAGAGTCAGCAAGATGGATCTCCTGGGAGAGGGATGGAATTCTAGAAAGGGTGCCACTACAGAGAAGGCACCTTTGTCTATGTCTTCAGATGACATCAAAAGACATAAACCACACTCAGTGTTCGAAGGTTTTGAAGGATAAATAAATTACTAACCAAGGCAGTTATTTGAGACTAGATATGTAGCTCTGTTGCCCGTTAAGGACTTTCCTGTTATATTTGAGACCATCTGAAGTTTCTGAACAATATACATACATATTCTTTGAGCAACGAGGAAAGCTAGTTAACTTGTATTATGACAGTGATCCTTCTCAGAGCTTGCTGAGCTTTTACTGAGCAAAAGCTGTAAAATGTATGCGTGGCTCTAGCATCTTCTCTATTCATTTTCTTTGCAAATATTACTAATATTACAAATATTACTAATAAAAGGAATTATTGCTAGTTCATTTTGGCTATTTTCAAAATAATCAGATTAAAAAATGAAATGAATAAACCGAAGATATGGAAGCTATGGCTGCAGAAATATTTGTATGATAGCCATATGCATGTCCTACTATCAGTAATGTGACTGCATTATTTGTGCATGTGTATTTGTTTTTAGAATTTATATCGCACACTTATGCCAGTTTTGGCCATCAAACAGAGGCCCTGTTTTGGCATGAGTGACACCCCCTTGAAGAGTAATTGTTTTTCAATAATTGAAACTCAGAATCTACTGTGGCATCTTAGTGATTTAGTTAAGGAGAAGTATCATACTCTGCTACCTGTGCAGTCAAGAACTGCTTTGCGCATTTGGGAATGGAAGCCTTTCCCCCAGTTCCGTCTCCATAGTTTTCTGTGTCATTTTAGGAGAAAAGTTGTAGAAGTTGTATAATTAAATTAATTCTGCAGCCTGTACATGGTATATAATTACACTTTGTAAGTGTGGATTGCAAGGCATTTTTCTGTTTGTTTTCAGAATAAGATAGCATAAACTTTCAGTTTATTTGCAAAATTGATTTCATTCTTGCCCCTTCTTTTTTGTGCCTCTATAACAACTCCAATTGTTCTAGAGACTGAAAACACTGGCAAGCACATCTCCTTTTTCCTACTCCCCCATCTGGGAGTGGAGGAGAGAGGAGAAAGCATACAGAAGATTCTCCCCATTTGCTCTTCTGACATCTGATTTGGCAAGTGTTTGCATGTACAGCAGAATTTGCTTCACTTTCACGTAGTCAGCTCCTTCCTAAGTGGTTGCTGTGTAACTAACATGATTTGGCATCATGTTCAAATCTGCTATTGTGTTCTTCTTTCTGCAGGTGTGTAGAACCTTCCTGCCTTTATTGGATACTGAGAACCTGTTCTCAAAAAATGGTTCAGAATAAGGATAGATTCTTTTTAGTGTAATCAAAAGGAAGTGTGGTGTGTGTCTTAAAAAATGGTCAATGCAGGACCTGCTTCTCAGCAAAGTGACATTTTTTCCCTTCATGAATCACAGTTTTGAAAGCTTTTTTATCCACCTATAAAAAGTGATGATAAGAATCATAAGGAAAATAGAACCTGCTTTTTTAGTTTTAAGGTATATAATTTTGCATTTGTGACCCAACAATTTCTGTGGCTGAAATATTGATGAAAGAAAACATTTGCAGCTTGAATTTGAGAAACCAGGCCAAGACCTAATGGCAAGATACATCCAGATGGAGAGAACTGCTGGCCAGGTTTTAGCAGTTCTACTGGTAAACTTGGGGGAAGGAATAACCACATTTGCATGAAATGTGGAGACTGAGTAACTGTTATAATTAGGCAACTACGTAATAGTTTTTAATATGTTCTAGCTGCCTTTATATGGCTTTTGACATGATTGGAACGCACCTGTGGAATAGTGATGAACAGATAAAAGATTTGGCTGTATTCTGTTTTGTTGTGAGTGAGTGAGGAAGCAGCCCTGAGGCATTTTGATTGGTGTATCTTATGGGATGTAATGGAAGCTGTCTTTTTGTAAGTGAAAAGAATAGAATAATATCTATCACCTATATGTGCCATCATGTGCACAATTTATAAGAAACTTTAGGATTGTGATCAAAATGTGTATTAATGCATATAAAATGTTTGTTTTCTCACAATGTGGGCAAGTCAACTGGTTGAGAATGTTAAACCTATTTTGCATAATTTAGATTCTGAATTTTTAATTAATATATATGTAGAAAATATGTCCATTCTGATGATTAGTGACAAATTCTGAGTATTTCATACAGAACTTCACTTTTTGCCCTGGCTTCTGGAAAAATTATGATCCTAATATATCGCTAAAAATTCCAACTAGAGTAGAACTTCTACTTTTTGTATCTGATTCATACCTTTACTGAAGTCATCATTGTCTCTTACTTTTTTGTGCAACTATGACTTGTTTTTAAAAAAGAAGTAAAGGATTTTGGATGCAGAAAATTGTTTTAGAGTATTGTTTTCTCAATATGCTTGTATAGTGCTTTAGGCACTGATCACTGGTTCTGGTTCTGTCTAGTTTACTGATAAATTACGGTATATGGAATTGGGTATAAGCAATATATTAGACAAGTTTGCAGATAATAGTAAAAATGAAGGCGGATTTTGAAGAATTCAAGGAGGATCTCTCTAAATTAGATAATTTGGTGACAATGTGACCAATGAAATTCACTGTAGATAAGTGCAGGGTGATTAAAAATAACTTTAAATAGATTCTAATGAGGTCTGAATTTAGAGAGACTGAGAGGGAAACAAGATGTTGGTAGTGTAGAGGACATCTTGTTGAAAATATTGCGGTAGTGTGTGGCAATAGTAAAAAAGGCAAATTCCATGTTGCCACTTGTTGGGAAAGGGATTTAAAAAGTGGCCAATACTATATAGTCATTGTATAGATCAGTAGTAGAGCGGCCTCATCTGGAATACTGTGTACAGTTGTAGCTGCTGTATCTCAAAAAGAATATGGTGCAGCAGTCAGTATCCTGGCCTGATTAGCCTCAAACTAGCCTGATCTTATCAGATCTCAGTAGCTAATACTCTGACAAGTATTTGGGTGGGAGATTTCCAAGAAATACCAGGGTTTTGTTAATTAACTTGCTTTTACAGAGGAATTATGAATTAAAAAGGAACATGAGGAAAATGCCCACTGTCTCCTTAATTATTTATTTTGGTACTTGAACTTTTGGTGACAATGATTAGACAAGACCAAAGAATTAGAGGTTTGCAAATAGACAGAAAAGAGTTCAAGATGAAAAGCTATGCAGATTAACAATAAGCAGTGCTCAACTATCAATAAAATATTTGATGGATCAAATAGAACAGTTAGGATATTTTTCAGGATATAAAGTTAATACATTAAAAACAAAGATTATTACAAAGTTTTTAACCAAACAAGAAGAAACAGATACTGAAAAGGCTACTGGATTTAATGGCCTGTCTCACAAGGTTAAGTATTTGGGGGTCAATGTGTGTGGACAGAATGATACCTTATATTGAGGTTCTCCAAAGTGGTTGATATTGACTCCTGGGGATTGATGGGACTGTCCAAGGGGTCAATAAATGCCTAGGGGTCAAGGTAAATACTCAGGTCATTTATGAACTTTTGGGATCAAAAACTGACATTTGTATAAGAAATAAAAATACATAAAATGGTAAAATAAATTTCAGTTACAACTTATTGATGCATGGCTAGTATGTAGTCCCCAACAGACATTGCACATTGTCGTTATATAAATTAAAAATATATTATTGATAATATTTGTTCAGTAATGTATTTATCTTACAAGCCTGGTGGTCGACCAGGGAGGGTTCAAGGATTCCATGAAAGGTCAATGTTTGGGGCTCCTTGCCAATTATGCAACACACACACACACACACACACACACACACACACACACACACACACACACATTTTTCCCTGAAAGAATGGCAAAGTCAAATTTATTTGGAGCAATAAGAAACCAGGAACAAGATTTAAAATGCTACAAGATGAAAAAAGGAGGTTTAGTCATGCCTAACATTAAATTATATTACCAAGCTGCAAGATTTGTATGGAATTCTGGTTGGATTAAGAACCCAGATCAAAGGATTATAAAATTAGAGGCAGCAGATTTGAAAGCAGGAATACATCGCTATCTGTGAAGGGAAAAAATCGAACCAGAAAAAGATCTGATTAGAAAAGTTTCTCATGTAATAAGGAGAGGACTTTTTTGGAATCTGGACTAAAACATGCATAAGACTAAGTCCTCTAATCTCACCCTCAAAATCTCCCATGGAAGCGTATTATGAGAGAGAGATGAGAAAAAATAATGAAAACAATCTATAAAGAAATTATCAATCTTTAGGGGAAAAATAAGTAATGGCAAGGATCGAAAGATGGAAAAAAATACAATGGCTTATATACTTGTAGTTAATGTCAAATCTCGGAAGAAAATTAAAAACAGATGGAGGAATATTAGAAGATATGACAGAGTTTGAAAAAGAGGTCATATCACAAAAACAATACCTGTTGGGAAGAGTGTATAAAATTTTTCTTAAATAAGATACTGAAGTGGAACAAGTGGAAGACTGTATGGTAAAATGGATGCAAAACTTTAAAGAAAAGATGTCTTTCCAACAATGGGAGCTATTATGGTTCAAAAATATTTAATTACTACCTGCCAAACCTGAGAGAGAATTGGTACAAAATGTTCTACAGATGGTATGTGACACTGAAAGATATCACGAAGATGAGCAAAAATTTTCAATGATCTCTGTTGGAATTGTCAGGAAGAAAATGGATCATTTTTCATATGTGGTGGACTTGTAAAAAGACAAAAAGTACTGGTTAGCTGTACATGCAAAAATAAAAAAATATTAATCAATTTGCTGCAAAGACAATGTTATTAGAAGAAGAGAAGAGTTTGAATTTATATCCCCCCTTTCTCTCCTGCAGGAGACTCAAAGGGGCTTACAATCTCCTTGCCCTTCCCCCCTCACAACAAGCACCCTGTGAGGTAGGTGGGGCTGAGAGAGCTCTGAGAAGCTGTGACTAGCCCAAAGTCACCCAGCTGGCGTGTGTGGGAGTGTACAGGCTAATCTGAATTCCCCAGATAAATCTCCATAGCTCAGGCGGCAGAGCTGGGAATCAAACCTGGTTCCTCCAGATTAGATACACGAGCTGTTAACCTCCTACGCCACTGCTGCTCCTTCCAGAAAATTTTCCAAAGAAACGTTAAGAATTATCTGATTGTGGTGGGTTTTCCGGGCTACCTCCTGTGACGGACTGCAGAGAAATTTTTATTTTCAAAGTACAGTTTTGCCGAAGTATAATATTGTTTATCTCCAGAGTGAGGCACAGAAAGGCCTAGGAATTGGGGAGCCACCTGCTTGTCTGTGGCCTGTACTCTGATTGGTCAAGTAACTACATTTTTGCAGAGGGGGAGGAGATTAAATTCCTTGTCAGTACATTCTGTGAGACTTTTGCAATTTTGAGTTCTTGCCTGGAATAGTTATTTGCCTTTGCTGAAAAAGAACATTATCTCTCAGAGAAAAGTAGTGGCAGTCAGTGTGAGATTCTGTCCTGCCCTATTGTGGTGACAGCCTTGCATTAGTTGGTTAAAACTGACTAGGAAATCTGGTGGTTAGTCTATTGAGGAGCTCAGGCTGAAGAGCTACATGGAGCTCAGGCTGAAGATATATATATAGGGAGGGAGGGGCAGAGGCTTATGAGGCTTATGTTTGAGGCTTATGAGGGCCCTGTTAAGTGTCAGCATGAGTTAGACCCTGAGTATGAGGAAAATCCATTAGTCAGAAAATACTGAACTATAAAGAACTGCACCATCTAAGTAACTGTGCCATCTAAAGATAATCTGTGAAACCAACGTCTAAACTGAACTATAACTGAATAATCTTAAATGCTGTGTTGAAGAAATCAAAAACACTAAACTTGTGCACCACTCTCTTCTGTAATTAGTATATATTCATATTCTTCTTGCCCCCTGCCTAGTTTACCTCATCCTTATCCATCTCTAAGTTGTTGTTCTCTCTTTACCATCTCCTCTGTCCCTTAAACAATTCTGAGTTACTTTTTAAGTTTACTTCCCCTCAGTATATTTATTTTAGTATGGCTAGTGAGCGGAATGACTGTGGAAAAGAGAAATAAAAGTCAATGGGTATCCTTCGCCTTCTGGGAAGTATAACAGGGCTGAGGAAAAATGCTTCTTGTCACCAAACGCTACCATTTCTGAAGCAGTTCAGTCTGCAAAAGGAAAAAGGTGGGAAAATCTAACAAGCCTGGTCAGTGAGGTTTTCCAGCCTGAAGAATTATAGAAGGTGAGGGGGGTGCATGTTGCACCGCCATTAAATTAATGGATAATAAAAGGAAGTATTTCTTCACTCATGCAGTTAAATAGTAGAATTCACTGGCAGTGGATATGGTAATAGCTACAAGCATAGGTGACTTTAACAGAGCACGAGACAGATTCATGGAGGATGGGGGAATCCATTATTATTGGCCACAGTGATTAAAGGAACTTCCCTATCCATACACAGTAAGTCTTATACCTACTTTTTTTTTTGCTGTTTGCTAGCCTTCCAGGGCAACTGATTGGCCACTGCTTGAAACAAGATATTGGACTACATGGACCATTTCCCTGACCCAGCAGGGCACTTGTAATGTTTTTAATGCTCAGACACTGGTAGAGAGTATAATATAAAAACCAGAAAACAAATTAGAAGTCACAGGGATTTTAACAGGTATTTGCCACAAGTTCCTATAGCTTTAGTTGTTTGAGATAGTTTGGAGAAGTTTAGAACAGACATCTCTTGGTCAACCTAGATCATGTAATCACTTTGGCTTCCTTCAGCAGTTTTGAACATGCACTGTAGTAGCTTTCAAGAACAGGAAACACTATATTAAATACCATGCTGAATATCTGTCTGTAGTATCCTAGGCTGCCATTCCTTTTTTTTTTTTGGAAAAAATTAAACTAAATTTCTGGGTGACATAGACTCTAGCATAGTGGGAGTCTTTTCCAGTCAGGCATTTTATTGCGAACCTTTCCACCCTTACTCCAACCCTGATAACAAAGGCCATTGAAGTGAAGGCACAGATAATGTGAACAAAAGTATGCTTGATGTAGTCACAGTTACAATCTTACAGGGTAGTTAAGAAGATAGCGTGCAGAAAAGAGTACATTGACTTGACCTCCTTGGAGAACAGATGGGATAAAAATGTACTAAATAAGTAAATTAATTTCTAGATTGATAAGTGTGTAAGGCAATGCTCTTCTAGGTATCAGTGGCAAGCAAGAATTGCAATGAGGCAAGGAAATTTTGATGTGCTAACAAATACATGTATATATGGGCCACTAACCTTTGTAGATTTATTTGCAGAAAGATTCAAATTAAATTGCATTAATTTCAATGGGTGTGTTTTTTAACTGCATTCTCGAGGTAATAATGTGATGTCAGCCAATTACGTTTATGTACTATACTTTTTGAGCAGAGTAAAGCTTTGTTGCATTGGCAGAATGCAAAGGCAGCAACTTGTGGTTTACTAGTATTCATATTCTGCATGTGCAATTAAAATTCCCCCATATCTCTTCCTATTCCCAACTACTAAAAGCTTACTTCTGTAAAAATCTTCCACTACTTCCTGAAAATGCTTTGGACTCTAACGTAGATGTCCTGAGGGAAGGATGGGAGTTCCAGAACTATGAAGCAACTTACTGGGTTTGAATGTAGATGGTATGTATGCAGCAGCTGCTTTAAGTTCCTTGATGAAGTGAGCTGTTAGTCTGGAGCCACCTGTCATGCTGAGAAATCTTTTTGGGCTGTGCCACCACAAACCATTAGCTGTGGTAGGGTGAAAGAAGGTTTTTCCATGGGACAGGGTACTCCAGACAAGCAGTTCTGCTGTAATCTTTTTACATAATCAGAACTGCCAAGGATCTTATTGATTCCTTTTGTGTGTCTGAAGCATATAACAAAACATCGACATTGCAGCTAGTTAGACTGGTTGGCCCTGACTGACTTTTTATTATTATTGCATTACTACTATGAGTGATAGCTAATATATAGAACCAAAACTATCTTTAGACATGGTTATTGTCTTGGTAATAAGCAGTGCATGCCTTTGTTTCAAGGGTAACATTTCATGTTGTTAAAGACGAATAAATCAGGCTATTTTTTGCTAATGTAAAGAACGTAGCATTTAAATTCAGAAACAAGAACCAACCTGGCAGTCCACATGCTGCAAAACCCTATTCATGCCACTGGAACAAGTTGTCCCATTAGGTCCTGAAAATCATCACTGAAGTATACATGCAACACCCAAACCCATCAGAATTCTTAAGTGTACAGGCCTCAGCCAGGAGGGTTTCAGAGTTGGCAGCCCTTTCAGTCAAATCTCCCTTATGCAAGTTCCATAAGGACAAGGTGGTGCTACGCAGTGACCCCATGTTTGTGCCAAAGATTAACTCAAATTTTCACAGGCAACAGATCTTCCTTCCTACATTCTGTCCAAATCCCAAACACCCAAAAGAGGTGTACTGGTACAAACTAGATGTTAGGAGGGCACTTAAGATCTTCCTCATCAGGACTCAGAGCTTCAGACAATCAGAAGCTCTGTTCATCTCGATTTCCAGTCACAATAGGGGTCAAAAACTTTCATCTCCTACCATTAGTAAATGTCTGAGAGAATGTATAGAACAAGCCTATAGGGTACAAAAGCTACCAGTCCCTGCAGGAATCATGGTGCATTTGGTCTGCAATGCTTCCACGAATGCGGCTTTCAATAACAACGTCCCAGTACTGGAAATCTGGTCGTCTGTTTCCATGTTCATTAGACATTATAGGCTAAACATCTTCTGCGCAGGGTGTTGCAGCACATAGGGTGTTGCATCACATAATTGGAGAGGATTTTGACCCCACCCTCTGAAGGAATAGGGACACTGCTGGGGAAGTCACCCAGATGTCCTCTAGCTCAATGGAGAAACGACATTAGTCTTACCTGTGAAGGGGACTTCTCCATTGAGCGATTGAGGACATCTGCCCTCCCAAATAATCATTCATCCTCTCATGATAAAGGCAATTGTGAAAGTGTAGATCCCTTACTCACGTTTTTCCAAGTTTTTCTCTCTTTGTTGGGGCCTGTTGCTCTGATGTCTCCTTTTAAGTGTTCTGTTTTTCTCATAATTGTGTGTTATGCTCCTAATTGTTTTGAAGTGTTACTATGGGAGCTAGGAGTTTTTTAGTGGTTCAGGATGTTTATTAAGAAGTATGGCGATGAGCACTGCTGATCAGAGGAACCAGAGCTGGAAAGAGGAGGGCAGATCCATGGCACAGAGAGGAACCTGGGAAATTTTTTTACAGAAGTTCCTGTCTCCCTGATTGGTGGTCTAGCAAATACCCAGATGACCTCAATCGCTCAATGGAGAAGTTCCCTTCACGGGTAAGACCAATGTCGTTTCTCCACTTGACTATTTTGGTCTTTCCTAAATCTCCTGCCAGTTAATTCAGTGAGAGCTGCAGAGGTCATAGTTTTGTGAGAGAGCAAGGGAATGTTATTCTTTCCACACTATTCATAATTTTATCAACCTAATTGGGCTTTGTCCACCAATGGTGCCAATTTCACTGGCTAGTTCCTGCATTCCTTCTAGTTTTCTAGTCTTGCTTGCTTGCTTGCATTTTGGTTATGATGTGAGGCAATGTGGCTAACTTGCTTGGCTCCTGACTTTGTTTTTTTGATGCATTGCTTTAAAAGTTGTGGTTCCCTCACAAATCCACTTAAATTTATATCTATGAATAGCTTCCTGCAATTAGAGTAAAAGGAATTACTTTTGAAAAATGAGGTATATAGCTAACTTGTAGACCCAAGGCTTTGCAGTCCGGCCAAATGACTCTTCTTCTATGGTATGCAAATCTCATTAGGTATGAATAAGAGTACAACTAGAGTTGATTAAAGGTTTGCTTAGGCTTCTAAGGCAGCTTAGGAATTTGACCCATCAGGAGCTCAGTTAAATCCATACTTTAATATGAAACTTTACTGTCCTTTGATATTTAATGGACTACAGTTTGTATGAAAAATATTGATATAATGAAGGTATGCAAAAGAGGCACGCTTACTGGCTACATTAGTGTTGTGGTCCTTCTTTGTATTGAAGAATCAATGAAACTGACTTCAGTGTCTTTTAAAAGATTTGTAAATCATAAGTCTTCGGGAAGCAACAGCTACATTTACAATGAGATAGGAGTGGCTATTAAAACAGCAGAAATACACCGGACTAATGCACAAGAACATGAACCAGTCCTCTCTACAGTTATATATACCCCAAGGTTTCTTGACAACATCAAGGTTTCTTGACAACATTAGAAGGACCATCACCAACAGCTGTATTCAATACGATCCAACGTGAAGTCCAATACGTGAAATCCTATCTCATCTGGACTGACGCCAGAAATATCCTAATCTCTCAGCCCCCTCTTGCCACATCACAGGATGGAGAAGCAAAATTATTTTAAGAACTATCTTTATTTTAAGATAGTTTTTAAAGAACTATCTATCAGACTTCAAGATCACTCTTCTTCAAGAAACTTGGTCCAGTTCAAGAATCACTGTTGAATCACTATAGTTCCTTACTAGCAACAAAATTATCATCTCACGGACATTATTCGTGGGGACTAGCCATCCTAATAAATAATCAGATTGAAGCGAGATCTTTGCATGATTGCCCCCTTATCGCTCAGGCAGTATTGATTCATGATGAGAATACCTCATTAATATTTATCAATTTATACATCTCTTCTGGGCTAGATTCTGGATCACTTGCCACTTCATAGAATACACTATCTAATTATCTTGAAGATCTGGAGGATAAATACCCCTCAACAGAATTCATTCTGGCTGGATATTTTAATGCTCGTGTCAGCAATGATTTGCTTACCCTCTTAACACATGAAGGCCTTGATGAGGATTATGTCCACCTTCTATTACTCCCTAACCAGCGTGTTTCTAAAGACCAAACTGTAAATCAAGCGGGTGTAAATTTGGTTAAATTTGCCATTAAAAACAACAAATTTTGGTTAAATGACCTTTTAAAATAATGCTGAGGACTATACTTGGGTGACTACACATGGACATAGTGTTATTGACTATGTCATAACATCTCCAAACTTATTGAGTATGGTTCAGTCATTTTCAATCAATCTCCTTTTGAGTGATCATCTCCCACTATTCTTTATCCTGAATTTCAGTATTAAAAAAAATTACGAATACCACCCTAACAAATTCAACAATTTCTAAAAAGCACTTTTCTCAGACTCCATGGTCTCCATACTTAGAAACCAAAATCACCACTATGCTTAGTTCTCCTCATATTGAGAATATAAAAAATCATGTAACTAATGCAGAGCTACTCAAGCTTGGTATCGCCAGATAAAAACAACTAATCAGAATCCTGCCTGACACTCTCTTAGAGCAGTGTTGGGACTACAATAATAAGGACAATAGGATTTTTTATTTTCATGAATTTGTGTGTCTTAATTAGTGCAAGTACTCCCAGATAACTAACTATACCTAGGACTGCAGCCATAATTCTATATGAAATCACTTGAACCTCCATATACTATCAGACCACTGATCCATCTTGCTCCATATTTCTTCTCTACTGGCAACAGTTCTCCTGGGTTTCAGGCACTGAAAGGTCTCTCCCAGCATCTACTTCCGGAGATCCATTAACTGGAAATGCCAGGTTTATTTATTTATTTATTGCATTTACACCGCGCCCTTCCCCTAGGGGCTAGGTTGATTCTCTGTAGGTGACTTTAAATATATTGTTACTTAAGGTAAAGTCAGAATAATTTAACATGTGCGTAATCAACACATTTATAAAAGAAAAACAAAAACATTCTCCTTCATTTTTCAGCTTTTTAGTAATAGTTTGGGATCTAAAGAATGTACATGTTCAGGTTCCACCAAACAGAAAAATATTTACTGTCATATATTTCTACAATATAGAACAGTTTATTTTTTGCTTAGTCATTATACCCATCTGCTGTGATATGTAATTTTTAAAAGAGTTCTAGTTTTAGAATCAGTTCCAGTTTCAGCAATATGGTGCATACATTTCTCATCACTGGTGGCATTTTATATTGTTCAGTCCTCAGTTTTCTACCATGAAGGCCATAGTTTTTAGATTGTTTTGCTTAGAGCAAGCCAGGGATTTTTTGGCAGTAAAAAGTGTCTGCTCTCAACAGTATGCTCCTCTTGAATGATATAAAAACATATGTAGAAAAGTTTTGGGTTTAGGGTTAGCTTCTTTTGAATTTCTGGAGCTATTACACTTACCATCTAAAATACCAAATGCTAGCAAATTATTAGAGCAGCATCTAAGCCTCAAAATGTTTGAACTCCTATCAGTTTGGCTCAAGTCCTGTTTGCCAGTGGCAATCAAGCAACCAATTAATTGACAGGCTGTTTGACTGTTTATAACCTGTTTTCATCTGTTCTCAGGAACAGTCTTCTTGCCACCATGAGAAGCCTGATAAGAGATCATTTGGGAGTCAGCTTCTGATCTCCTGTTGGAGAAATTTTGTTCGGTACCCAGCAGATTGTTTTGGTGAGGAGGAATCAGGAGTGACCTCTCAACTGACTGTGGGCACCAGCTGGAAATCTTCTCATCCCTCATCCTTGGTACTTTGCTGTGTTACAGACTCACTGATAATTCTGAGCAGGGAGGGATTGGAAGTCAAGCTACTTTCCCTTCTCTTCTCCACACCCCAGACTGTCAGTTTTGGGTGTTCTCCACAGCCTAACCCCGTGGTGGTGAACCTATGGCACTCCAGATGTTCATGAACTACAATTCCCATCAGCCCCTGCCAGCATGGCCAATTGTAGTCCATGAACATCTGGAGTGCCATACATTCGCCACCACTGGCCTAACCTGTCAGTTTGGATAGTGGGAAAGAAGTAGGTTATTTTATCTTTTCATCCCAAACTCTCACCTTGAGCTGCACAGTAGAGGAACAATCACTTTCTCCTCACCCCTTTTCAATGGAAAACAGAAGCATTGCTGTCCCCCGGCTTCCACCCTCAAGTTTGGACAAGAGGATATTGAAAGAAACTGTATCCTCTTTTCCCTTTTGCAGTGTGGAAATTAAAAGATGATTGCTTCACAGTGTAGTGATTTTTCTGAGGGAGGTGTTATTGTTGGTAGATCAGAAGTCAATTTCCAGCAGGTCCCCTGTCAGCTGAGAACTGAATGCACCCAAAGCTTTCCTGTGTTTCAACAAGTTTAGGATACAAGAAAATGCTGGGAGATTAGAACCTGACTCCCAGATGATCTTTCAATCAGATGTGAATCGCCTTATGACCAATGGACAGTTTTAAACTTGTTCAGCAGCTGTTCCAGTTATTCATTGCAAGCTGAATGTATCCTTGATTGCTTCAAAATTTGTGTCCTCTCAAGCCTGGAATTGGGGGAAATTTGCACAGGTTGAAGCTACTATCACACCTTCTGCACAGTACACGCATACACATAGACATCCTAGCACCTCTCTGACCATTGTGATTTATAATTGCCAGTAACAAGATGCATAGTTAAACAAAGGTACACTTTGCAGTCTGCACATGAGCGATGGGCTTATCAATGCTGTAGAGCTGCATACTGTTGAACATATAGCTAACCTTAAAGTATCAGTGTTGTTTGGCTTTTGTGGATGGGCTTTTTTAATATGGCAAGGGTCTGTCCTAATGACAGTGGCCTATGAAAGCAGTCATATTTTGATTCACCATATTTGCAGAAACTATTAGTTCAGGTTATACATGTTCCTTAAGTATGTTTCAGTTTAGGAGAGCCTCTATTTTTATTCAAAATGATACTGCTTTTTAAATTTGGGTTCTGGGGGCTATTCAGCTGTTTCGTCCTTTTGTTTGAATGACTTTGAGTGTATCCAAAGGCAATATGACATTTTTTATAATTTGCTTGCAATTTTTTTGTTTTGTTTTTTTGCTCCAGTGCCCTGGATGCTTTTTTGTGGAGGATAAGGGAGGAGAAAAATGAATAATGTTACAAAAGTGGACATTCTTCATGTTTAAATAAGAGCTAACTAATCAACATGCATAGTTTTGGGCTTATCTGTAGTGATTATTTAGAGTTTAGTATCTTACCGTTATATTGTGTTAATACTTTCACTCTTGCCCCTGCTACATGCACAATCAGTTTCATCAAAATCTCATGAGGTTATGTTGGAACAGGAATATATACCTTCTTTATGTTCATGAACTATTTTTTGTTTGTTTGTTTACTGTATACTTATTACCCACCCATCATCGAAGTATAGTCAGTGGTTCAGGGAGCAGAGGAGTATTTTGACATGCAAAGCCCCTTAACATTACACGTGTTCTAGCAACAAGGGATCCAGTCATGGAGTACTCACATTCTACTGGATGGTGGAGACGGTCTTGCTGGGTTATTCTCCACCTTCAGTCAGAGAGGCAGGAAAGATGCTTTGGTCACTTCCTGTAGCCGGGTTGCTGCTGCCTTATGCCCCAGTATCTTTCCTGCCTTGGCAGAGAGTGCAGGTTTTTCTTCAGGCTCTTCAGTATATTTGTGTGTGTGTGTGTGTGTGTGTGTGTGTGTGTGTGTGTTGTGTCACTGTGAATCGGTGTTAGTTTGTTCTTAGTGTTTCCCATGTTCTCCCTGTCTTTCCACCCCTGTTGGTGTGACTGTGGCTTGAACGTTCTTCTGTTTTTAGGGAGAAGATTTTCCCTCAGGACTGGCTTCAGCCGCTCAGACGCCATTCCCCCCGAGGGAGGCGTTCTACTGCTCAACGGCTGAAAATACCAGAGCCGCCGCCAGGAGTTGGTGTCCTTCCCCGCACAGCCTTCGGCTGGAGGAAAGGGCAGGCAGCTAAGTCCCAGGGCGGCCGGAGGATCCGCCAGCGCCCCTCTCCTTCGCCACACCGGGCGCCAAGTAAGCAGGCAGATGCCTCGGCTGGCCCCAAGTCTGGCTGCCAGGGTAGCTTATGCGCTGGGAGAGGTGTGGCTATGGCAGTGAGGGATCACACAAGCAGGGGAGAGCTCTCACCCCATTTGGGGGTTTGGGCCATGCTTTGACAAGCAAGGCAGCACTCCAGGCACCTCATTGTGGAATTTCCTCACTTATTTCCCGCTTGGCCATTAACGAGGGACTTGGGCTTATCCTTAAGGGCTGGCTCTCCTTTATTCAGATTAGACAAGAAGGCGGGAACCCAGGAGACGGTGGAAGAATTTTGGCGGGCTTCTTTCGCTGCAGACTGGAGCACTTGCTCTCCTCAGCAGCTGGTGGCGCTACTTCAATCCTCCATTAAGGAGGAGGTTTCTAGGCAGATTCCAGCGCCCCTCCCCCCTCAGCCTTCCTTTCCATAGGACCAGATCTAGATTCCCCAGGGGCCATTGGCGGAGCTGGGATGGCAGGGGTCTCCCTACCCTTCCGAGGAGAGTGATTACAGGGAAGGGGAGGTTTCATCTGATCATTTTTCTGTCCTGCAGGATTTCCTCCTGAACCAACTGATCAGGGCCAGTGCCTTTTTAAGGCAGAGCAGCTATCTCTGCTCTTGGCCAGGACCACCGCAGCCTCACAACTGCGGGACTCAGAGGAAGCAGTGGATCCTTGTGCTTCTGGTGCGCCCAAGCCCATTAGGGGCTGTCCCAAGGGCAGCTCCGCTATTTTCCTGCTGAGGTGGAACCAGAAAAAACTTTCCCCTTACCCGAGTCATTTGAACGCAGGTTTAGGAAACAATGGATCAGTCCTGCTGCCAATAAGAGTTTCCCACCCTTCTTCAACAATCTATACTTGGCCCTGCACACTTCAACAGAATGGTGAAAACTTCCCTAGTGATGGGCCGGTAGCTGCCTTACACTCGGAGGGCTTAAGGCAACTAGAGCTTGTATGACTTAGTTGGCTAAAACAGCCTTCTGCTTGGGCTATAGGGTAAAAGCTTGCCAGTTTAAAATATTTCATTGACAGGAAGGCGAACCATAGCCTCCGCTAGCACACAAGGGTGCGGGCATTGCGGCCAGGATCCTTGCTCCCTCGGCTACAGTGGCCAGAGCCATTATAGAGTGGTTGAAACGTACTCTGGCCATCATCCCTCCCAAAGATCAAGGAATCGGTGAAGGAGTGGAACGGGTTCTTGTGTCAGTTTCTTTTTTAGCGGACTCCACCCTGAATGCATCCCTCACCAGGTCCCATTTCATGGCCGGGTTCTCAGTGGCGCGGCGCCTCCTCTGGTTAAAACCATGCCAGGCGGATATCCACTCCAAACAACTGTAGTTTCTAGTTACAATTTCCAGGGGGGGATTCTGTTCTGGGCTGAGCTAGAAACAATTCAGGTCACCATCAAAGAAAAGGAGAAGATCTTGTCCCGTCATGCTAGGTCAGACAAGGCTAAATTCACTCCCAGACCGGCTTCTCGGTCCTTTTGGTCATCCTTCCGGGCCAGTTGAGACCCGAGACGATCAGAGTGGCTGACCCCAGGAAACTTCCGCATACACCAGTCCTTTCAGGGACAGCAGCAATTCAGCATGTCTTCCCGAGCAGGGCCCTCCACCGGCAACAACAAGGCACAGCGGTGCCGACATTCCGATCGGAGGGCGCCTTTTGCCAGAAGTTGTCTCCTTAGGTTATTCTCTAGAATTCCCTTTTTTGCCAGGAAACAGGTTCCTTCCATCACCCATCAGTATCATTCCAGTCAAAAGGGACAGGCTCTTCCAGGCTGTCAAACATTTGATCTCCATCAGGGCCATAGTACCAGTTCCTCCAGAGGAGGTGAGAAGGGGAGTGTATTCGCACTTCTTTATAGTCTCCAATGGGGACGTTGGGCCATCCTTTTTCTGCGCCACGTGAATCGCCACCTACGTCATTTTCGTTCCCAGATGGAGACCCTTCGTTCAACCGTGTCAGCAATCCAGCAGGGCGATTTCCTCACCTCCCTGGGCTTAGCAGAGGTGCACCTGCATATCCCTATACATACTTCTCACCAACGATTCCTTCGTTTTGCCCTGGGGGACCAGCACTTCAAATAAGTAGCGCTCCACCCCTATCTCGAGGACCTGCTCATCAGGTCGAGGTCAGCAGCTCGGGCGGCCAGGGATGTGCAACTGGTGCAGCAGGTGCTTTCAGACCGTGGATGCTGCTGGGCACCATGTTACAGAACTCTGCTATAAAATCCTATTAAAATGCATACAAAGTATGTACAGATATCAAAATAGAACAATATCTGGTTCGCTTTATTTTTGAGAATATTAGAGAAGGCTACATAAGCATTTGGAACTTCTCTACTAACTTATGTTGCTCACATACATTTAATACTGGCATAATTTAGCTGTGAAATGCAAAATAGTACATCTCATTCCTTCTGGGATGCTATATAACAGTGGTGGCGAACCTATGGCACGGGTGCCAGAGGTGGCACTCAGAGCCCTCTCTGTGGGCACGCACAAACAGAGTGCCCCACACACACACATCTAGGCTGGCCTGGGCCATTGGGCTCGATTATTAGCATTAAACCTAAGACCTAGTTTTGGGGAAGCAGTGTAGGTAACCCTGTTAAGCGCTTCAAACCCTCTCCTCTGATTTTCATGCTAAGAACTAAAGCGTGATTCCTTTACCTGGGAGTAAGCTCGGTTGCTGTTGCGGCTGGCTTGCTTCTGAGTAAACCCTCCTAGGGCCTGGATTCACCCTACAAGCAGAGCTGCATCGCTGCTTCCCCAAAGCAAAGCCACTGACTACCACCAAGCTTACTCCTGAGTAACACATGCCTTGGAGCCAACCGTTTTTTCTAAACTCAAACCTCAGCATTCAGGTTAAATTGCCGTGTTGGCACTTTGCAATAAATAAGTGGGTTTTGGGTTGCCATTTGGGCACTCGGCCTCGAAAAGGTTTGCCATTACTGCTATATAAAATGTTCTTATTACAGAGTGACAACTAGTAGAAAGCAATGACCTTGTTTTGTTTTCCTGAACACCTCTGTTTAGATTGTTGTTTTCTGCTTGCTGTTGATATCTTTGAAAAGGGATGTAACCTTCATCTTGTTATTCTTCCACACTATACTTTTGTTTTACCCAGATACGAAGACATTCCTACTGTCTTGCAATTCAGAACTAATGAAAGCATAATTATATCGCTGAGCAGCGAAAGGAATTATGTTTTATTTTGGAGGTTTTTTTTTTTAAGAAAGGAAGGTGTATTCTGAAATGAGAGAAACTGATGCACTCTATCAAAATGGTGGCATTTTATTATTAGTTGGAAAGTAACTGTTCTATTGGAATGTGGGAAAGTAACATTTAATAGTGTCTTATTAATGAGTCAGCTTGTTTGCTTGTTTTTCAAGCAACCACAGTTGCTTTGGGTCCCCATTGGAAAGAAAGATGGGGTATAAATGAAGTGTGTGTGGGAGTGGGTGTGTATACTTACCCATACATAATAAATCACTTCTTTCCTTCCAAGTTTTATTTTTCAGAGGTCTGCAGTATACCAACTAGATTCAAGTGCAGTAACACCTTCTATGAAGAAGTATGCCATTTGGATATGTGTTGGAAATAAAGCTGGTCCCCTTACCTCTGGAAATGGTTATCAACTTCCACTTAGAAGAACTCTATAAGGAGTACAATACATAGAAACTCATTGCCTTCCGCCTCCCCCTATTCTGCAGTTTACGGGCCTCTTTTCCTCACCCACTTCCCTGCTTTATGCAATAATACAAGAATACTCAGTGAGTAAAATGGCTGGAACCCAATGTACATAAATCACATTAGAACAACCTATAGGTAATATTAGGCACAAAATACCTTCATGGCAAACTCAAAAGTTTTGTCAGCAGCTAGTCATTCAAGGCTAAGCAGTTACAGTTTTGCTTAGCTGTATGATTAGCACAGGATAACTTTTCTTCCTGTGAAGCTACAGAAAAAGACGAAGTCTTCATTTTTTGTTGTTTCCACTGTGGTGGGGCTCACTACTGCAATATAAGAGGGCAAAACATGGCAACTGCTGGCGAGAAGAGCCTTTGAGAACAAGGCCAAACATTTTGTCCTATTTTATACTGTGCTTCCCTATGATAATCCAGCATCACTACTAAAAATGTGAAGGCCCTGGAAAAAAAAAACAGAAAAGTGAAAAAGCCCTCCTTTTTTCTAAGCCCCTCCACTTTTTCCAAAGGAAAAATTGAAAAATTGGGGAAATGCTGCAAAAAACAGTGAAATATTTTCTCTTTTTCAATTTTTATTTATTTATATATATTTGTATTTATATCCCACCCTCCCCCAAGGGCTCAGGGCGGCAAACAACAATATATAAAACAATATAAAACAACAAAAACAGATTAAACAGTTAAAACAATAACAGCCCATTTAAAAACCCCTCAGCATGGTAAAAACAGCATGGCGCTAAAACATGAGTTAAATGGTGTATAAATATAGGATGGGCATGCTGTAGACATATATTGCTATTAAATCTAAAATGAGTTTTCTGTACCTAGAAGGATACCTAATCTTCATGATGGAAACATGCAAGGCTATCATAGCTTCTCAACAGTTCCATTTCTTCTGTTGTCCTTTTGGCCTCAGGTTGACCTTTTCACCTATCCCTGAAACCACTGTGACACATTTTTCACAGATTGGGTAAAAAGTAGCTGACTGCCCTACTTTGAAGTGACTTAACAGCATTTAGCATACATACAAGTTATGAATGATACATCATGTTGTTAAAGCAGTAAAATTAAGTAAGTTTGATAGGACAGTAAGTATTGCAAATATTTCAGTTTCTCCTGAAATTTCTGGTATGGAAGGGCAGGGAAAAAATAGGTCTTCCCCCCCATCCCATCCCCGCATGGCTTCAACATTTCTAGAAATTTTACATCTCTGCTTACGACATATTTAGAGTGGGAAGAATATCTGGAATTGATTTATTTACCAAAAGACGGTCCATATACTGTTGAAGTTGGTGCACTAAAATGAAATGCTGATAATTATGCATCCCACTTCATCAACGAGCATTTACGCTACTAGTTTAACTGAACATTTTCTCTATCAGATGCTACGTGGAAAATACAGATACTATTCCAGCAGCAATTATGCTTATTTGGCTGCAATGCTCCAGATTCTTTGTTACATTTATTGCTTAATTGTAAACAGTTAGTCAACTGTTCGTTCTGGCACAATACATAAATGAGAAGGACCTCAGAAGTCTAAAAGAAGATAAATGAATAAAACTTCTTCTGAGGGACAAAGACTCACAACAGAAATTATGGCAAAATTTTTAGCAGTCATATTGCCCCACTGTATAGCAAAATGCAGCATTTCCTGTTTATTTTTACCTGGCCTAAGCATTCCAGTTTTAAAAAATATCTTTTGAACACTTATATTATTTATACCGACTGTTTTGTCTCAATGCCAATAGGTAGAATTGAGTTGATATTTATGGTGTGGCTTCCAAAGAGTCCTGTGATATGACTTCTAAGGAGTCCTGTGTGTTCATTTCTGTCCATGTACTAGGGCAAGGAAAAGAGATGTGCATTTCACTGATTTCACTAAATATGAGTTGTAAGCGGAGACGTAAAAGGTGGATAGATAGTTTGAATTGTCCGTGTTCATATGCAAGTACATGAATACATGAAATAATAGAGCCCTATGGTGCAGAGAGGTAAGCTGCAATACTACTGTCGAAGTGATATGAGTTCGATCATGATATGAGTTTGATCTTGACAGAAGTCAGTTTCAGGTAGCTGGCTCAAGGTTTAGTCAGCCCTCCCTCCTTCCAATATCAGTAAAATGAATACCGAGCTTGCTGAGGGTAAAGTGTAGACAACTGGAGAAGGCAATGACAAACCACCCCATAAAAACATAGTCTGCCTAGTAAACGTCATTATGTGCTGTCACCCATGGGTCAGTTATGACCTGGTACCTGCGCAGGGGACTATTGTTACCATTTTACGTGAAGGAGGGACACACAGGAGAGAGTAACTGGAGACCAAGAGTAAAGGAAAATCTTTTTGCACTCTACCTTGCCATTGTACTTGTGGGACTGTCTCTCTCAGTATAGCCCCCAGATGATGTTAGCTCTATGAGAAGTAATTTGTTGGTGGTCACTTGCCCTAAAAATGTCTGACTGTCCTTAGCCACAGCAAGAACCTTTTCAGCCCTGGCCCCATCCTGGTGGAACTCTTTGTCAGTAGAGACCCAAGCCAAGTCCATTTCGTAGTAGACTCGTAGTAGACAAACTTGGGAATGTAGCGAAGGATATTGCATGGAGAGACAAATGAATGGCAACATAGTATACACTGCAAGGTATGCATTGCTGATGAACAGGGTGCAGAGGGGAGTGTCCAGAGGCAAGATTGCTGAGGGAGGGGTGAAAGAAATAGGTGACCAAAGAGAAGTTCACTAGGGGGAGTAGAGGCCAAGTGGAGTAAAATCAGCTTGGAAGACAAGCTGGCCTTTGGCTGCACTTCAGAGATAGTCTGTCATAAGGTGAGATTTTGCTTGTATTGATAATGGTTTATTTATGCTTAAAATATTGTATTTGACATCCTGCAGTTATGTGAACTAGTCTGCCTTTATTATCAAATCTGATAGTTAGTAACGAACAGATCTCTGAAGATGCCCGCCACAGATGCAAGCAAAACATCAGGAGAGAATGCTGCTAGAACATGGCCATACAGCCTGGAAACCACACAGCACCCCAATGATTCTGGCCATGAAAGCCTTCGACAATACAGTTTACTAGTTAGTAATGTGAACCAGGGCTACCATGGGGCTATGGTACAAATCATACCCCTACACCATACATATGAATAGATACATCCTACATAATCAAGCTTCTGTAAGCTAATCTGAAAATCCACTAACAAGCTAACAGAATCCAGTACTAGTCTGGCTTCGATAAATCTTCAATGGCTCGTGTTTTCATAGTATTTTCACTATTCCTCAGTTTTGTTCCATATTATTTCATTCATACAGTTCAAATTGGACACTGTTTATCTCTGCACTGTTTGGCCACAAAATGTCTTTATTTTTTATGTTCCTGAGACCCCAAATGTTTGTGTTATTATTCATAACGAACATTATAACCCACAGCAGTAAATTACAAAAGGAAGTTGAAATAAGAATATTTCAAGTAGCTATTAGGAAAAAAAGTCTTAAATAAAATCCACAATGTAAGCTATCAAAGTATAAAGTTGATTATTCAAACCACACTTGGAAAAAAGTTCAGTTGAATTCAGTTAGAAAATACATCCTTGTCAAAATGCTTCTGTCGAGAGTATTATTATCATTAGGCATATTTTTGAAGTATGTATAGTTGAGAAAATTTTAAATTCACAAAGGTTCGGGTACAGTACCCAACTTACAACAGTTAAGTGAAACATAATATCAAAAATATTGTATGGGAAAAAATTGGGATGGCTTATATAACTTGTTGATGTGCTCATCTCATTTATTATTAAATCCTGCCCCAGGCTATTTGACATCTGTAAAATGTCTGTCCTTTCTTCAATAGTGAAATGGCTCTATATGAGGAATTATGAGACTGCTTGCTAGGCTGGCTGGTCATGATCCTTTACCTGGGAATAAGTTTGGTTGGTGGCAATGGGTGTCGCTTCTGAGGAAACCCTCTGAGGGGCGCGACGCAGCCATTCAAAGTATGTCACAGTTGCTGTACCGAGCTTACTCCTGAGTAATGCGTGCCTGGTTTTCTTAACTGTAACTGCAGTATTCAGGGAATCTAGGGTGCCTGGCCCCTCCCTCCCGTCCCTTGCATGTCGCCCCTCACTCTCTTTCCTCCCTCACTTCTCTTCCCTTGCATGCCACCCCTCCCCCTCTCTCCCTTCGCTTTCCCTCCGCTAGGGTGGGTGGGTCATATCAAGATGCTGGGCCCCCTGCCACCCCTCCTTGCATGCCACCCCTCACTGTCTCCCCTCTCTCACTTCTCTTCCCTTGCATGCCTCCCCCTCCATCCCTTTCCTCTCCCTCCCTCTCTTCCCTTGCATGCCACCCAGTGGTGGGATCCAAAAATTTTAGTAACACATTACCATGGTGGTGGGATTCAAACTGTGGCGTAGCGCCAATGGGGCTGGGTGGGGCATGATGGGGGCGTGGCCGGGTATTCCCGGGGCGGGGCTGTGGCAAGGACGCAGCCGCTGCGCCGTTCCTTGGGTGGGAAACGAATGCGCGCAGGCTGCCACGCACGCCGGTGCACCTCCTGCTAGACTGCTTCAAGTTCTGCGCGCTACTGCTGAGAGGAGGGGCGTAACTAAGGCATAAATCACGTGGCAAAATCACCAGTTAGTAATCCCCTCTCGGCACACACAAATAATTAGTAACCTACTCTCGGGAACCTGTGAGAACCTGCTGGATCCCACCTTCTGGGATGCCACCCCTCCCTCTCTCAGTGGCAGTGGCGTAGGAGGTTAAGAGCTCGTGTATCTAATCTGGAGGAACCGGGTTTGATTCCCAGCTCTGCCGCCTGAGCTGTGGAGGCTTCTCTGGGGAATTCAGATTAGCCTGTACACTTCCACACACGCCAGCTGGGTGACCTTGGGCTAGTCACAGCTTCTCGGAGCTCTCTCAGCCCCACCTACCTCACAGGGTGTTTGTTGTGAGGGGGGAAGGGCAAGTAGATTGTAAGCCCCTTTGAGTCTCCTGCAGGAGAGAAAGGGGGGATATAAATCCAAACTCCTCCTCTTCTTCTTCTCCCTCCCTTCCCTCTCCCTCGTGTGTATGTGTTTGTATGTGTTTCACTTTGAGTTACTGCCTATGTACTGTTTTCACTGTTCATATCTGGCCGTCTAAGTGAACATTCTAAACAGCACGAACATTCTAAGGGTGACAGTTACACACAGGCAGCTGCATGTCCTTCACCAGGGAGCGCCAGGAAAAAGGCGTTTTACCTGGGCCAGGTGTGAAATTTCAGGTATGTGAACATCTAAAAACACTCTCGCCTGGCTGACTATAGTGGCTGGGAATTTTCAGAGGAATTGGCCCAGCAGTTACTGAGGTATACTGTCATCAACAAAAACACTGTTAGCTTTTTATATATATAGATGATTTACAGAATTAGGTAAGGATAATTCCTGTGTATTCCTGTGTATACTCTAAATATATGCAATATATTTTGAAGCATATAAGGCAAGACTTGGAGGAAAAACAGCAATGCCAAGGCAAAGATGATGTGAATTGACACAACAGTAGAAGCCACTGTCTCCAGTTTACAGGACCTGAGCAAGACAGTTAATGATAGGAGATAATTAATATGTAGGGTTGCTGCTGTAAGTTGACAGTGACTTGACAGCACTTGACACACACATGTAGTCTTTAACTGTACAGTGCTTACTACGTAGCTGAAGAATACTAGGTTTAAAATTAAAATACTAGGTTTAAAATGAATTAATTTAAACCAGTAGTTAACTTAAAATGATGTTCATCACTGGGAATAAATTAATGAGGATACAGGGAGTGACTAGTTCTTGCCTTGTCTCTTCAAAGGTTTCCACTTTCACCTAGAAAATCAACATCATAGTACTTAAGCTTTTTAATACCTTTGTAGACCATAATTTTTTTAAAAAAATAGGAAATAATTGGGTCATGTACAGAAAAACGTCGTTCCCTGCCAGTTACTTAATCAGGACATACTAGAACATTCAATGTAATTGTCCTCTAATGCATGCTTGCTTGAGTTTGCTCAGGTGCCTGTATTTGAACATCACTGCAAATTAGAATTCGATTTCAGGCTTCAGAAATCAAGGAGTGACGGTGCATACAGTAATGACAACAGGCTGAGTTTTGTTCAGGGTGTCTGAAAACAGTTGGTGTCAATTGCTGCAGAAGGTAGATTCTTGGGAACTTTGGCAGGTGTGCTGTACCTGGCCAAATCTGATAGGAAGTGAATGTTTTGTGGAAGATTTAGCTATGTGAAGGCCTAGAGGAAGGGCTGACAACTGTAAAAATATTTTTGTGTTATGAAATATTTACTTTGACCATTTACAGTAAAATATTTGTGTCATCTGTATTTCAGGCTTTTAGAAATGACTACTAGTGATTTGATGTAAATGTTTATGTTAAGTAGTTATACAGCTTTTTCTTTACACTATGGATTATTTCTAGGTTCAATCTCCTAACATACCCAGGTATAGCCAACTGGTAATAATTAGAAAAATATGAAGGTCTTCAATGAGCTCTATTCTAGTCTTCTGATGCCCTTTGTTTTGGAATTGGGAAAGGGTGCATCCTGCCTTCCACCTCTGTATGGCCCATTTATCAAAGCAATGCCACTCCTTCCTCAGAATGTCTGGCACTGGAGTCTACATTCACTTGGGACTACATATGTTAATGATAAAATGAAGGATAAGATTGGGACGACAAGGGGAGAAAGGCAAAGTATAAATGAAGTAAATAATAATCCGAGTGGAATGCTTCTTTCCCAGTTGGCTTGCATATGTACTTGGTATTGTCTCTTTCAAGGCTTATGCAGAACAGAAGAAGCCTGCTTTGCTTTTATAATGGGTTCATGTTGACAAAGCTATGCCCCTGACCATTGCCCCACACTAGCACACTCTGCACTTAACAGTTATACTGTTTGTTCATTCATCATCATGTCTTCAGTGCAGACTCGCATAAGGACTGTTCAGGCTGGCCAAGGAGAAGTGACCAGAAGGCTTCTAAAAGCTTTGAGCTTTGAAGTACTCTCTACTCCCTTCCAGAGCTGAAAGCAGGCTGATTTCCTACCCAAACATTTACATGGAAAGAGATGGAGAGAGCACTCCTCCCTTGGTTCTCTCTTTATTGCTGTGTAGAGAGGATCTGCTTCAGCTGAGTTCTCAATTTACCTCAGGATTTTTTTTTCTTCTCATCAGGTATTCCAAATGTAGAACTGAGATAGCTCAGAACAGTGAGCATGATGCAAGGACATAGGTAAGGGGGGGTTTCCTCGGGTTCAACCCCCCCATTACATGTCTGAAGCGCCGCCCATTTCTTTGTGGGTTTTTGTATTTCTTAATTTTTTTGTTTTTGGCCTGCAGGGGGTACAGTTTTTAGGCTAGCACACCAAAATTTCAAGGATTTGTTGGGAGACGCTCCTGATGATACCATCCAGGTTTGGTGAGGTTTGGTTCAGGGGATCCAAAGTTATGGACTCCCAAAGGGGATGCCCCCATCCCCATTGTTTCCAATGGGAGCTAATAATAGATGGGACTACTCTTTTAAGCGTCCATAACTTTGGACCCCCAGAACCAAACTTCACCAAACCTGGGTGGTATCAGCAGGAGAGTCTCCTGAAGATACCATGAAAATTTGGTTCTGCTAGCTTAACAATTACACCTCTGACAGCAGGCACCTCCCCAAATTTTCCAGATTCTCCTTTTAAATCCACCCTCTTCAGCATGGATTTAAAGGGAGAATCTGAGGTCCCCAGTTTAAACATTAAAGAGCCCCCCTAAAATATCTATACCTACGTCACTGGCATGATGAGACTTCCGGTCTATATCTTGGAGGAACTGAATGTCGTATGTGGGAACAGAGGAACCCAGTAGGGGTGGTGGTGGTAAAAAAAAATCATGATTTTGGAAACTTTGAAAGCAGAGGAATTTCTTTGCAAATATGAAAAGGACTTTGACTTACCATAAGAAAAATAAGTATGATGGATTATAGAATTTTATCTTGGAATGTCAATGGACTTAATGGGTTGGCCAAAAGAAGGAAGGTTTCATTTTTTTAAGCACTAATTGGATATTATACGTCTCATATCAGAAAAACAGATACAAAACATATGATACATAAATTTTTGGGCCAAGAATTTGTCTCCGCATGGGCCCCGTGAGCGGGGGTGCACCAGCATACTTGCAGCCGGTGCACTCCCTTGAGGCTGTTAGCACGTTATCCTGTAAACGATCCTGGTGCCCCAGCGGTCTGTGGGGCTGCCGTCATTCAGCAGAGGCCAGGGGACACGCCTCTGTGGCCATGGCAATGCCTCCGGGTTCAAGGTTCCCTGTGGCCATGGCAATGGCTCCTCTGGTTCAAGGTTCCCTAGAGGGGCAAACCTGCTTCTTCCCAAACCATTTCTAGATGGGTAGTTCTACTAAATGTTGGAGACCGCCTTAGTCAAAGAGGCAGGAAAGATGCTTTAGTCACTTCCTGTAGTCAGCTTGCGGCCATTTTAAGCCCCAGTATCTTTTCTGCCTCGTCAGGGAGTGCAGCTTCTTCATCAAGCTCGTCAGCAGTGTTTGTGTGTTTGAGTGACTGTGTTTATTCGTCTGGATTTGTCTCACTGTTGTGTTGTTCCCACGTCTTCCCCGACCTTAGTGTGTGTGGAACGTGGTGCGTGGTGCCTGTTACTTTTACTTTTAGGTTTCCCGCCATGGCGTCTGCCGCTCAGGTGCCATTTTCTCCCCAGAGGGAGACCTTTTGCTGCTCCGCGGCTGAGAACACGAGGGCTGCTTCTCGTCGTTCTCGTTCCCTCCTGCAAAGCCACTCGGCTAACAGGGACAGGTGCAGAGGGAAGTCCCGCAGCGGCCAGAGGACCAGCCCGCAGACCCCTTCCTCCTCGCCAGACAGGTGAGTGGCGCGACGTGCACGCTCGGCCGGCTCCAGCACGGGGCATCAGGGAGCGTGGGAGGAGCATGCGCGCGGTCGCAGCCGGCGCAGAGATCACATCCAGCAAGAGCTTCGCGGATGCCTCCTCGCCGCGGCCGAGTCCCAGGTATTTCAGCCGGGCTCCTCTTCTTCGCCGCCTCAGACCAGTTCTGCACCAGCCGGAGCAAGCTCTTCCTTCCAGGTCAGGCAGGCCGGAGTGGAGGGGGAGGGGGAGAGTGTTTTGGCGGGCTCCAGCTCTTTAGATTGGAGCAATTGCTCGCCTCAGCAGTTGGTGGCGCTTCTGCATGCCTCCATTGGCGAGGAAGTTGATAGGCGTTTGCAGGCATCCATCCCCCCTTCCCGCCCACAGAGCTATCTCCAGGTCTCGTTCTCCCAGAGAAAGGAGAGGAGGCAGAGACTGGCAGGAGTCCTCAGGCCACTCTGAGAGTAGCGTTCTCAGTGAGGGGGAGCTGGATGTCTCCGATCATTTTTTGTATCCAGAAGAAGTTCCCCTTGAGACAACTGAACAGAGCCAAAGGCTTTTTAAGGTTGAACAGGTTTCCCTTTTGCTGGCCAAAACCATTGCAATTTTGGAACTCCAGGACTCTGAGGAGGCAATTGACCCTTGTGCTGATGGGACCTCCAAGCCCATTAAGGGGTGCCCTAGGGGTAGTGCTTCTATTTTTCCACTGGAAGAGGAGTCTCCAAAGTTTTTTCCCTTGCCCCAGTCCTTTGAATGAAAGTTTAGAAAACAATTGGTAGGTCCTGCAGCCAAAAGGAGTTTCCCTCCAGTTTTCAGGAAATTGTACCTAGCGCCTGAGCATTTAAACAGATTGGTAAAAAGCCCCTTGGTGGATGGGCCAGTGTCTGCCCTCCATTCGGGGGGTCTAGTTTACAGGGATGGGGAGGGATCTCTGAAGGACTCCCTGGATAGAAAGGTGGATCATAGTCTCCGCAAGGTGCATGAGGGGGCAGCCATGGCTGCTAGGATCCTGGCCCCATCTGCCACAGTGGCTAGGGCCACCACTGAGTGGCTGAAATATCTGATGGCCATCATCCTGCCCGAGGATCAGGGAATCAGGGAAGGGGTAGAAAGGGTTTTCATGGCAGTCTCCTACCTTGCCGATTCCACCCTAGATGCCTTCCTGACTACTTCCCGCATTATGGCAGCGGCCCAAGTGGTGCGATGCTTGATTTGGTTAAAGCCGTGGCAGGCGGATTCCCACTCAAAGACAGTGGTTGCCGGTTATGACTTCGAGGGTGGGATCCTTTTTGGGTCAGAACTAGATAAGATCCTAGTCACCACCAAGGAAAAGGGAAAGGTCCTTCCACGATTTGTTAGGTCTGACAAGTCTAGGTTCACCCCTAGGCCTGCCTTCAAGTCATTTCGCTCCTCCTTTCGGGCCTTCTGAGAGTCTAGGAAGCCGGAGTGGCAGACCCCCGGAAACTTCAGAAAACGCCAGTCCTTTCGGGGGCAGCAGCAGCGTTTCAACAAGTCCAGTTCTGAGTTCACTACCAACACCAATAAGGCATGACGTTATGGACTTTCAGATTGGAGGGCAGTTTCAGTTCTTCTCTCATCTTTGGACAGAGCCCCACTCCGATCGCTGGATCCAGGAGGTGGTCTCCTGCGGCTACTCTCTAGAATTCCATTTTTTTCCAAGAGACAGGTACCTTCCCTCCCCCATCAGTGCCAACCCAGACAGGAGGGCCAAAATCGATCAGGCCGTGAATCACCACCTATCCATCAGGGCCATAGTACCGGTCCCCCCAGAGGAAGTGAGGATGGGAGTTTACTCGCACTTCTTTGTGGTTCCCAAAAAGAACGGGGACGTCCAGGCAATTCTCAACCTGCGACATGTGAATTGGTTTCTCCGTCAGTTTCACTTTCGAATGGAGACTCTCTGGTCTACCATGGCGGCGATCCAGCAGGGCGACTTTCTCACTTCCCTGGATTTAGGGGAGGCGTACCTCCATATCCCCATAAATCCAGCGCACTATCGCTTCCTCCGCTTTGGCTTGGGCGACCAGCATTTCCAGTATGTAGCGCTTCCATTTGGGCTGGCAACGCCCCCCAGGGTTTTTACAAAGGTTCTAGTGGCACCGATTGCCTTCCTTCGCAGCAAGGGGATCCACATCCACCCCTATCTCGACGACCTACTGATCAGATCAAGGTCGGAGGTGCGTGCTGCCAGAGATGTGAAGTTAGTCCAGCAAGTGTTGTCGGAACACGGGTTCATCATCAACCTACAGAAGTGTTCCACCAGGCCAACGCAGAGGATGGAACACCTGGGTACACTCATCGACTCTGCAGCCTGCACCCTCTTCGTGCCAGCCCACAGGCTCAGAAAATTCAACAGGCTTGTCTCCGTCTTCTCGCAGCCAGAATGTCCACTCTTCTCCAGCTGGCGAGTCTTCTGGGACTTCTGCTGTCGACCATAGATCTGATCCAGTGGAGCAGGGCCCATGCCAGGCCTCTCCAGGCCTTCCTGCGTCCATGGGCCAGACAGATTATTCAGAAGAAGGATCGTTCCCTGGCCATGACACCGTCGGTTCGACTCAGCTTGAGATGGTGGACGGTTCCGAGCAATCTGGTCAAAAGGAAGGTCTTCGCGCCCCAACACTAGGTACATCTCTTTTCGGATGCCAGTCTGACCGGCTGGGGAGCTACCCTGGATCGAGGCTTTGTCCAGGGCACTTGGACTCAATTGCAATCGGGTCTACCGATCAATGTCCTGGAGGTCAGGGCGATTATGCTGGCCCTCAAGGTCTTCAGAACCCTCATTCTCCAGAGACACATGGTTGTTCACACCGACAACGTGTCAGCCATGTGCTATATCAACCATCAAGGGGGATCGAGGTCAGCCAGTCTCCACAGAGAGGCCTTCAAAATACTCACCTGGGCGAAGGCCAATCTAGCGTCGCTGACAGCGGAACACATCTGGGGGTGCAAGAACACAGAAGCAGACTGGCTCAGCAGGGCCAAGGTCTCCAACACAGAGTGGAAGCTCAAATCACAGATTTTCTGGAAGATAGTGGACAGATTTGGGCTACCTGTGGTTGACCTGTTCGCGTCCTCCCGGAACAACCAGCTTCCAGTCTTCTATGCGAGGTTTCACCACCCACAGGCGAGGGCAGTGGATGCTCTGGTTGCACCATGGCCGGAGGGTCTTCTGTATGCTTTTCCTCCTTTGCCTCTATTACAGAGACTGCTCCGGCGTCTGCAGACGGAAGGAAGGGACATGATGCTAGTGGCTCCGGATTGGCCCAGAAGATCCTGGTATTGGGTTCTACAGGAACTTTCCGTCAGTCCCCCCTTCAGCCTTCCAGCAATTTCAGACCTCTTCTCACAAGGCCCGCTTCTACACCCTGATCCCGGATGGCTCAGGCTGACCGTGTGGCACTTGAAAGGAGGGCCCTGAGGAAAAAGGGGTACTCTAGGAGGGTGGTAGATACCATACTGGCAGCCAGGAGGCGATCCACTATAGGGATTTACAATTCCTCATGGAAAGCCTTTGTTAGGTGGTGTAGGAGGAAACACCTGGACCCCGAGTCGCCTTCCTTACCGTCCATCCTGGAGTTTCTGCAGGACAGATTTACCTCTGGACTGCGCAGTGCTACCCTCCGTCGCCAGCTGGGGGCGTTAGTTACAGTCGTCCCTGAGGTACAGGGGGTTCCCTTAAATAGGCACCCGGATATCTTGAAGTTTATCAAGGGGATGCAGCCGTCACAGGGCCCAGCAGCCCATCGCTTTCCATCTTGGCGGCTCCATGCTGTACTGGATGTGCTAACAAAGTCCCCGTTTGAGCCAGTGCAGTCCATACATCTTAGGTAGCTCCGTATGAAGTTACTATTCTTAGTGGCCATCACCTTGGCTAGGTGGGTCTCAGAGATGCAGGCTATGTCAGTTAACACCAACTTATGTCAGTTTTTTCCTGATAGGGTGGTGCTGAAACTTGAAACCCACCTTTAGACTCAAGGTGGCCACGGGGCCTCCCCCTCTTCATTTGTGAGGCACTATAAATTGGCCTCACTAGATGCAGTTCAGGCCTCCTTCGGTTGGTTGCGTTGCTGTTGTTCTTCTTTATGTTGTGCATCTGTTCCTCGGCTGGTCAAGATACTGAGGCTTAAAATGGCCGCACCTGACTACAGGAAGTGACCAAAGCATCTTTCCTGCCTCTCTGACTGAAGGTGGAGAATACCCAGCAAGGCGGTCTCCAGCATCCAGCAGAAGACCCCTTCACGGTAAGTAACCAATGGGTCGTTTCTGCCATTTGGTCAGCCTTCGCCAGTGCTAAGGTGGATTATCCACTTCAAGTTAGGGCTCCTTCCACCAGGGCCCAAGCCTCTTCAGCTGCTTTTTTTACAAGGGTTGAACTTCACAACCTCTGTAAGACAGCGCCCTGGTCTGCTCCACTCATGTTTCTCTGGCATTACTCCATCGATGTGGACTCCAGGAGAGATACAGCTGTTGGGAGAGCAATGTTGCCACCGCTTCCATGATAAATAAACTTGCTGCTATCCTATTTTCAATGAAGATACAACGATGAAAATGAAGTTGCACCTACCTGTAACTATTGTTCACTGAGAATTTTCTGTGCTGTCATGCATCCCTCCCTCCTTTCCCCTCTGTGGGCTACTGTGTCTTATAATGGTGCTCTTCCATGATGATGGAAAACTCAGAGAGGACCGTTTCCCCTGCTTCCTTTCTATTACCACTTGGGTGGGAAACTAGTTCACTCATACCTCTGGAGGGGATGGGGAATGCACTCCAAGCTCTCATAATCTTCCAGCAGCCTTCTGGTCAGTTCTTTGTGGCTGGCTTGTGTCTCCACAGAAGACACTCGATGAACAACTTTACAGGTAAGTGCAACTTTGTTTTCATCTTTATCTTTATTGCAACTAAAGATTATTAAATATGGAAAACATTCTAATTTTATCAGATGGGCAGTGTGTGGGGGATGCCTCGTTTCAATATTTTAGGAAAGAGGTTCTCTATAAAGGTGGCAGTAGTATATGGAATGTACAGAGCCTGAGTAGTTGCATCCATTACAACAAGAAAGTTACCTTAATCTCTCCTGGCTACTTCATTTAAGTAGGGAAAGGAAGCCAACAATATGGCAAGCCTTTAGAACTATAATTCAAAGAAATAGGTTTTTATCTTGACAGCTCTGTCTAGGGAATCATGCTAATTGAAAAATCACATGCATTTATTTTGTGTATGATGACTTTTTTGCTTCATGGTTTTTTCTATTTTAAATAACAAAAATTAGGAACATACGTAGTAGATAGAAGATATACTTCTGAGTGGCATTGTGTGTGAACAAGCTGTTGGGGTGTGGGAGGACCATAAATTAAATATGAGCGGCCTGTGAGATGCAGTAGCAAAAAAGGCTAATGCAGTCTTGGGGTGTATCAACAGAGTCATAACATCCTAATCCTAAACTGCTCTCTTTAAGTATTTGAAGAGTTGACAGTTGGAGGAGACCAGAGAGCTGTTCCTGTTTGCAGCAGAGAATAGTACTTGCAAAAATGGGTTTAAATTATGTGTGTATAGGCACCAACTGGATATTAGGGCAGCCGGGTGGGGTGGGGGGTATTACAGTAAAAGTTATTCAACAGTGAAATTGGCTACCTAGGGATGAGCTTTTGCTCACTGGCAATCTTTAAGCAGCGGCTGGATAATCACTTCTCAGGGATGCTCTAGGATGATCCTGTATTGAGCAGGGGTAGGTGTATGTGGGTTGGTGGGACTAGATGACCTGTATGTCTTTTCCAACTCTTTGATTCTATAATTTTTGTATCCTTGTAAAATAGATGCTGCAATTTTGCAGGTTTTCCAGTAGAGAGCAGCCTTTTCTAAACTGTGAATGTTTTTTGTGACTTTCAGTATAATCCTATGCAAATTACTCCAGTTTGAACACTGTGAACCCAGTGGGTGTCGGTTAAAGTAATTCTGCATGGGATTTCACTTTACTCATTGTTACAGGGTGATGGGATTGATTGTTGATTTGCACTAAGAGGGTATAAGAAGAAAATTGCTGCCAGTATTTAAATGCATTAAGTTTTATAGATTTGAATGATATTGATAAAGTAGCAAAAACTGGCTATTCTGCATAACATGTAATATGGAGTAGATTTTAGCATGAGAGATAGAATGTAATAAAAAAAATCTAAGGCTCAAAAAACAGCAACGAGAGACACATTTGTTTTATGTGTGATAAAGGAGTATGAACTTCAAGCAGGGGCGTAGATACCATAGGGACATGTGGGGACAAATGTCCTGGGCGCCCACCATTTGATCACATGGGGGGAGAAAAATTTGGGTTCATTTCTATTTTTTTTGTATTTTTAGTGTTTTTACATTGTTGGCCAGCAGGGAGCACAGTTTTTAGACTAGCAGCACCAAAATTTCAGGATATCATCAGTTGAGACTCCTGATGATACCATCCAAGTTTGGTTCAGGTGGTCCAATGTTATTGACCCCCAAAGGAGGTGCCCCATCCCCCATTGTTTCCAATGGGAACTAATAGTAGGTGGGCCTACCCTTTAGAGGGTCCATAAATTTGGACCCCCTGAATCAAACTTTACCAAACCTAGGTGGTATCATCAGGATAGTCTCCTGCTGATATCACCCAGGTTTGGTGAATTTTGGTTGAGGAGATCCAAAACTATGGATCCTCAAAGGGAGCACCCCATTTCCCATTGTTTGCAATGGGAACTAATGGTAGATGGGGCTACCCTTTTGAGGGCCCATAACTGTGGATCCCCTGAACCAAACTTCACCAAACCTGGGTGGTATCATCAGAAGAGTCTCCTGAAGATAGCCTGAAATTTTGGTACTTCTCGCTTAAAAATTGCTCCCCTGATAGGCACCCTCAAATGTTTCCCAGATTCTCCCTTTAAATCCACCCCCTTTGGAGTAGATTTAAAGGGAGAATCTGGGCTCCCTAGATTAAAAAACACTGAAAGTATTATCGAAGGCTTTCACGGACAGATTCAACTGTTTGTGGTGGGTTTTACAGGCTGTGTGGCCATGGTCTGGTAGATCTTGTTCGTAACGTTTCACCTGCATCTGTGGCTGGCATCTTCAGAGGTGTATCACAGAGAGAAGTTTGTTATAAGAGATGTCTGGACAGTGTTTAACAGACTGCTCTCTATGATACACTTCTGAAGAGGCCAGCCACAGATGCAGGCGAAACATGAGGAACAAGATCTACCAGACCACAGCCACGCAGTCCAGAAAACCCACAACAACCAACATTGAAAGTGATGCAGTTTGGGTGGTGGGTGGGGAATCTACCCTGAAACAGCATCATTTTCAATGTTGTTTAAACTAGGGAGCCCAGAGTCTCACTTTAAGGTGGATTTAAAAGGAGAATCTGGGCTCTCTAGTCTAAACAACATTGAAAGTGATGCTGTTTCAGAGTGGATTCCTTCACCCCACCCTGAAACAGCATCACTTTCAATGTTGTTTAAACTAGAGAGCCCAGATTCTCCCTTAAAGGTGTATTTAAAAGGGGAATCTGGGCGCTGTAGTCTAAATAACATTGAAAGTGATGCTGTTTTGGAGTGTGTTGTTGTTGTTTAATTGGGGTGTATCAATGTTGTTTAAACTAGGGAGCCCTGGGTGTGCAGATTTGTGAGCTGGGGCATGTTCTATATGATGGTGACTTCAAGATGACCTGGTGCAAAAAAATCATTCTTTTGTTGTGGGGGGTGACCACCCATGCAAGGCGGGGGGGGGGGGGGGCAGAAAACTCCGCCATGGGCTCCATTTTCACTAGCTACGCCTCTGACTTCAAGATAGTTCTGGCAACACAAAGAACATTTACAAGGTTACTTTTGCTATCTGTTAAATTTGAACTTGGCTGGCCACTTTTGTATTAAACTAGCTGAGTGGACACTGAGGAAATTAGAGAGATTGTTCATCTCCCCTGTCCCTTTAACTGCTTCCATCAACCTTCACTGTAAATCCAAAGGTAATGATATTTCTGTATGATTCGCTCAGCTAGACTTAACATTTGCCGAGCTCTTTTTTCAGTCAGTAAAATACAACTGTTTTTTAGCTTTTAGATCAGGGGTAGGGAACCTGCGGCTCTCCAGATGTTCAGGAACTACAATTCCCATCAGCCTCTGTCAGCATGGCCAATTGGCCATGCTGGTAGGGGCTGATGGGAATTGTAGTTCCTGAACATCTGGAGAGCCGCAGGTTCCCTACCCCTGTTTTAGATGATTCAAAAAATCCCAGTCAGAATCCTGATTTTGTGAAACAGCTGCTACATTGTGTGTGTGTGTGTTTGTGTGTGTGTGGAGAGAGAGAGAGAGAGTGCAAACCAGATGTCCCCTATGGATTGCCACCAAACTTCATTGCCACAGATGCTATCTACTGATATACCTCTTTGCGTTCCCATATGGCAACAGATGGCACTGCTCAAGACTTACCGTGACTGACCTGTAGGATTTTGATTTTATTTTTAATTAATACTGTGACTAAGATATATAGTCATATTCCAGTCTTTGTAAAAGCTTTGTTCCAACATTTGCTGTTAAGTCCATTGGAAGTTAATAGCAGTAGGATTTAAAGAACACCAGCAGACATGGCACTGGTTTCAGAGCATCACAGGGAAAACAGTATTGAAATTCCTAAAAACTAGGAATGAGAAGATTCCTACAGAAGCCTCTTGTGCCACACCCCACCATTGTTCCTGTGACTTTCAGGAGCAGTTCGGGCACAAGGGGCACCAGTGGTAGTTGGGAGGTGGCAAAATGTCCTTCTGTGTACACAGTTTTAGGATCCAAGGTGATGTAGATTCTGAGGAGCCACTCCTGCCTGCTGGTGCAATGCCTTTTTTCTTCCAGGGATAGGACTAGCTTGAGCCAATTCATTTCTTCCTCTCAGCATTCCATCCAGTAGTATAGATGTGCATTTTTTTTTTGGCTGCTTGTCATTGAAACCATACCCTAAAAAGGTTTTAGTATTGGACATAATTATAACTTCTGTGTAAATTTAAGACACACACACACACACACACCCTTTGATGGCATTTGAGGAAATACTGTAATGACATCAGTACTGAGTGAGAGTTGGGAATTTTTATAACCTCAGATATATAGAATACTGGCCAGCAGTATTCTGTGAATTCTTAATTAATTGTACAATTGCTTCACATATAAATACTACAAGATGTGGATCTTTGCCACATATTTCTCCCTGTACGTGTAATTTTTAGAGTGTCAGAATTAGTCTTGCTCAGAATCCATAAAGACTGGTTGATCTGCAATGGAAAATCATGTTTTTAAAGCCCTAAGTCAGCTTTTGTTCATAGTAATTAAAGTATGCTTATTCTTTTTTTTTTTGTTTCGTGGGCAAGATTACTTTTAGTTTTTTTTTCCTTTCACTAAAGAAGTTCTGTGGAGTTTAGGCCATATAGCATCTGGGTCCAAGCAGTGTAAACCTTAAACAACAATACCTCCAATTACATAAAAGCTAATAATATGATGCCTCTCTCCCTCTGAGCTAGGAGAACAAGATCTTCGTGTTTCCTGTAACCTGTAATGATTACCCAGAACACCCCAGTTCTTTCCCTGCTTCAGGGGAAAGCAGTAGCTAGTTGCTTGCACTACAGAGAAAAATAGAACTTTTACCTTCACTTTTATCTTTATCTTTTCTTCCTTTTTGCACTGTTGACTCTCTTGATTCTCTTGGTTCTTCTCTTTTGTATCTGGTTGTCCCCCCTATCAATGCCTATTATTTTTTCCTTGTTGTGAGAGAGGGTGAAGGCTCGGCCTGTTTGAGGCCGTTCTTATTCCCTCCTAAGAGCTGCTTTAAGAGCTATTTCTCAACGAGGACATGGGGAAAGAAGGCAGCAATATCTTCCTGTCGGAGGACAGTCAAGCGGCAACTAGAGCCATGTGCAAGGAGAACCAGGCAGGCACATCCCAGGCAAGGCATGCACTGAACTTGGGGAAAGTTAAAGCGGTATCCTCTTCTAGCACTCAAAAATGTACAGAAAGGGTTGTAAAGGGCAAAATGGTCACTGGAGGCTCTGAGGTAGCATGGCAGGCCACAGTTCAGTCAGAGGCCACCTTGACCTTTGCAGGCAGACGAGATTCCTGTGGGATCCACCAGATGCCTTGACAGGGATGATGGAAAATGTGCATATCCAGTTTGGATGTTTCAAGTGCTGCCCTAGTGTTTTTGGGATGGCGCCCAGCATGCCAATTACCACTGGGACAACCTCAGCTGGTTTGTGCCATAGATTCTGAAGCTTGGTTTTCAAATCGTGGCATCTAGTGACCTTCTCGTGTTCTTTTTCAGTGATCCTGCTGTCACCATGTCGATGTCGATGATGGTCACTTTCTTGTCCTTGATCACGGTGATGTCTGGTGTATTGTGTTTCAATACTTTGTCCGTTTGGATACGAAAGTCCCACAGGATCTTGACCTTCTCATTTTCCCACCAGTTCTTAGCTGTTCTTATGTTGTAATTCTTGCATACATTCCAGTGGATCATCTTGGCCACTGAATTGTGCCTCAGGTTTCCTTGGCCTTATCTGAAAATGCTTGGTCATCTCTTATGATTAGGTCTGCCCTCCTGGATGGAAGGTTTCCTGGGAGTAGTGGGATAGCTTCTACCTTCATACTTGCGCTCCACTGAGCAAAGTTTATTTTTACTTATATATTTATGTATTTATTGAAATATTTATTCTTTCTCTTTCAAGTCTGAAGCCATTCTTCAATCTGAGGAGCCTTCTTCCCACTTAATTGGTTTTTCTGGTGGAGGATGAACCATTGAAGTGGGAGGAAGGCTGCTTGAAGGAGGGCTGGATCCACCCCACCATGTATTTCATTCTGCACTTTGTAGATCAAGCATGGGATATAACTCCTATGAAACAGTAAAAGAAATTCCATCTGTTCATGAAATGTATTGGTTTCCCCCATGAAAACATAGATTTGAAAAAAGTTGGAAAGAATAAGGAGTGCCTTTAAAAGTAGTAACATATTTACTGTGTCATAGCTTGCATGAGAAAATCAATACTGAGGACAGTATTGTACAATAAATGTGGTAACTTATATCATCTATATAAGATTTATTTTTCTGTCTATTACAAATGAGGCTAACCCTCTGGTTTTGCAAGGGATTCATTTTGTGCAGGTGATAAATGCTACTGTATTGTCGAAGGCTTTCACGGCCAGAATCACTGGGGTGCTGAGTGGTTTCCGGGCTGTGTGGCCGTGTTCTAGCAGCATTCTCTCCTGACGTTTCGCCTGCATCTGTGGCTGGCATCTTCAGAGGATCTGATAGTAGGAATGGAAAGACAGTGGAGTATATATACTGTGAGGTCAAAAGGTGAGGCCCTCTGAATAGAGTAGCCTGGTATGTGAGTCACAAAGAAGTCTGTAGCCTGGGAGTAACAATGGAGATAGCAAGGTCAATAGGTGAATGCATCTGAATAGAAGTATCCTGGTCTTTGTTTCCTTTGATTGCTATTGTCTATAGTTGTCCTATGTTTGAGTGGAGCTGATTAGTCACTGTCTTTTTCAACACTGGCAGCCAAATTCTGTTCATTTTCATGGTTTCTTCCTTCCTGTTGAAGTTGTCCATGTGCTTCTGAATTTCAATAGCTTCTCTGTGTAGTCTGACGTAGTGGTTGTCAGAGTGGTCCAGAATTTCTGTGTTCTCAAATAATATTCTGTGTCCAGGTTGGTTTATCAAATGTTCTGCTATTGCTGATTTTTCTGGCTGAAATAGTCTGCAGTGCCTTTCGTGTTCTTTAATTGGTGTCTGAGCACTGCATTTGGTGGTTCCTATGTAGACTTGTCCACAGCTACATGGTATGCGGTAGACTCCTGCAGTAGCTAGAGGACCCCTCTTATCCTTTGCTGAACGTAGCATTTGTTGAATTTTCTTAGTGGGTCTGTAGATTGTTTGTAGGTTATGTTTCTTCATCAGTTTTCCTATACGGTCAGTGGTTCCCTTGATGTATGGTAAGAACACTTTCCCTCTAGATGGCTCTTTATCATTGTTCATGTGGCTTGTTCTTGGTCATGCAGCTCTTCTGATGTCTGTAGTAGAGTAACCATTAGCCTGTAGAGCCCAGATTAGGTGATTCAATTCATCTTGAAGGAGGTGGGGTTCACTGATTCTGTTTGCGCGATCTACCAGGAGTCTACCGCATACCATGTAGCTGTGGACAAGTCTACATAGGAACCACCAAACGCAGCGCTCAGACACCAATTAAAGAACACGAAAGGCACTGCAGACTATTTCAGCCAGAAAAATCAGCAATAGCAGAACACTTCATAAACCAACCTGGACACAGAATATTATTTGAGAACACAGAAATTCTGGACCACTCTGACAACCACTATGTCAGACTACACAGAGAAGCCATTGAAATTCACAAGTACATGGACAACTTCAACAGGAAGGAAGAAACCATGAAAATGAACAGAATTTGGCTGCCAGTGTTGAAAAACTCTAGAATCAAGACAGTGACTAATCAGCTCCACTCAAACACAGGACAACTATGGACAATAGCAATCAAAGGAAACAAAGACCAGGATACTTCTATTCAGATGCATTCACCTATTTATTTATTGATTGATTGATTGATTGATTGTTTAGTTTTATATACCACCCTATCCCCGAAGGGCTCTTGCTCTTGACCTTGCTATCTTCATTGTTACTCCCAGGCTACAGACTTCTTTGTGACTCACATACCAAGCTACTCTATTCAGAGGGCCTCACCTTTTGACCTCACAGTATATATACTCCACTGGCTTTTCATTCCTACTATCAGATCCTCTGAAGATGCCAGCCACAGATGCAGGCGAACCGTCAGGAGAGAATGCTGCTAGAACACGGCCATACAGCCCGGACACCACACAGCACCCCACCGATAAATGCTACTATTTGAACATACAATTTGATAGAGCTCTTAAAGGTTCAGCTGATACAGAATGTGATAATATGCCTTTTAATGGGAGTGAATCTTTAGAAACATTCAGTGCTCTAGAGCTTGTGCTGGCTTCATGCATCACATGGAATACAATTAGAAGTGCTGGCTTGGTCTTACCTTAGGCCTCAAAAGACAACTTTTTTCCTGATGCATTTTCTGGCTGTGATGATTTTTTTTTTACCCTAAGAACCCGATCCTATGCTTATTTTTGGAGACATAAGTGTGTACATATTCCTATGTAAATGTGGATAGAATTGCACTGTAAGGCTGTTTCACAAACTGCAAGACTTTTCTGTTGAGAATTGCTTTCTTTTCCCTCAACCATTTTGAAGGTGCAGACTGTATTGCCCACTTCAGATGCCATGTCTGGACTGGGAATGTGTTGTGATGCTCCCTGTTCCATTTCTCCCCTCCCCTTTCTCTGACTCAATGATTCTCCTTATTTCTGGGTTTCTACTAACCACAACCGCTATGGCATCTACGTTGGATGAGCTATAGTTTGTTCCCAGGGTCTGTGATCTGAAACCATGGTTTGAAGTAATTTCTCAAATCATGGTAAACTACCTTTTGAGGGAAACTATGCATGAAAGGGAAAAGGGAAGTCTATGGCATGTTCCTGATCCTCTAAACCAGTGGTGGCAAACCTATGGCACGGGTGCCAGAGGTGGCCCTCAGAGCCCTCTCTGTGGGCACTCGTGCAGAGTTCATCATGTGGGAGGGGGGTGGAAAAACACCGCCCCACACACACACCCATCTAGGCTGGCCTGGGCATGATACTTTATCTGGGAGTAAGCTCAGTTGCTGGCAATGGGGCTTGCTTCTGAATAAACCCTCCTAGGATCGTGATTCACCCATTTGAAGCGTTGCACGGTTGCTTCACCAAGCTTACTCCTGAGTAACGCGTGCCTCGGAGCCAACCATTTTTTCTAAACTAAAACCTCAGTATTCAGGTTAAATTGCCATGTTGGCACTTTGCGATAAATAAGTGGGTTTTGGGTTGCAATTTGGGCACTTGGTCTCGCAAAGGTTTGCCATCACTGCTCTAAACCATGATTTAGACAGAAACCTGAACAAATTCTATATTTGCTGGTTAAGTTGTTTGGGAGTTCTGGTCTGCAAATGTTAAGGATGTGACCAACAACTTCTGTAAAGGGTGGAGTTGATGCACCTAATCTGTAGGTGTATCTATTAAAAGTTAATACTATAATGATGGTTTTTTTTACTTTCGAGAGTCAGCATGGTATAGTAGTAGTTCAGAGTGATTGAATCTAATCTGTAGAACAGGGCTTGATTCTCCATTCTTCCACTGCTGGGTGACTTTGAGTTAGTCACAATTCTATCCATGTCCTTTCAGCCCCACCTACCTCACAAGGTGGCTGCTGTGGGGAGAGGAAGGCAATGGTAAGCTTCTTTGACACTCCTTAAGATAGAGAAAAGTGAGGTATAAAAATCAGTTTTTCTAATCGAAGGGTTCATAGTTCGATTGATTGACCTGTAATGCAGTGAAAATTGAATGCCATTAAAGAGCGTATATAAAATCCTTCTAAAGAGTCTGTGTTTCTTAATGGGGTAGCATTTTCCAAACTAAAACCTAGTACTGTAGAAGAACATTTTAATTTGGTATCTTTGAATTAAAAGTCTTGAGCCAAATTTTTAAAGATATTTTCTGTATTCTCCTAAAATTAAAGTTAGTTTCTTGCAGTATTTTAATACTTTATTCAACTGTGTATACTGAAAAATCTTTGCTATTCTTTTCAGTTACCTAGAGAAGTACGAGAAAGTACATCACTTTGGAGAAGATGATGATGAGGTACAACCAGGCAATCCAAAGCCACAACTTCCTATAGGTGCAATCCCGTCTTCGTATAATTACCAGCAGCACAGTGTGTCAGGTATACTTTGATAAACTAATAAATTTTCGCAATCTACATAACTAATTCCCATCTGTACCTTTATCTGCGGATACCTTAATCTGCAGTTGAGGGGACACTCACCTCAGACATATATTTCTGCAGACTTGGAGGACCCTAAGTCTGCAGAAAAGTCTGAAAAGTAAAAACAACAACAATGGGTGTTTGGAAACCCCAAATTACCTCAGGCTGCAGGCAGCAGCACAGCCTAGGAGCTGCACTGTGTCCAATCATGACCTTGGCAGCTCTTGGTGGAAATATCAGTGTTTTGTGAGCCGCTGAAGGAGGAAGGGAAGCCTCAACACACCTGTCCAGAGCACTGTGGGCAAGCTGCCAAGAGGGAGAGTGGGGTAGGGAGGAACCACAGCCTACCAGCCTGGTCTGTGGGTAAGCTGTGATAAGCAGAGCTGTGTGGAAATGGGAAGCCTGGAGAGAGAGGGGAGGGAGGAAGACCGATGGGGTGGCTGTTTCTGCAAGTTTCTTGTGGGTCTTCACATGTAGTTTCTCATTCTTATGGGCAAAATGGTCCAAGAGTTGAAGTTGCAGTGTTACTAATGGTATATTTTTTGCCTTCATAACCAGATTTTCTTCGACAAAGTTATGGGCTTTCTATGGACTTTAATTCACCAAATGACTATAATAAACTGGTGCTTTCTCTGTTATCTGGACTCCCAAATGAAGTGGACTTTGCTATTAATGTGTGCACTCTTCTATCAAATGAAAGCAAACATGTTATGCAGCTTGAAAAGGACCCAAAAATCATCACTTTACTGCTAGCTAATGCTGGGGTATTTGATGACAGTAAGTTTTTTTATTTCATGTAATCTTCTAAAGAATAATTATTCAAACTGCTGTTTAATATGCTTTTGTCTTTTTGATATTTTACCTACCTGAACTTTATGTATATTGCATAGTCCTTTTAATGCTTTATCCAAATATTCACTCTATGAAGTGTATGTCTTGTAAGAAAGAGCCCCATATTTGCAGTACCAGTACTACAAGTACAAATAATTTGCCTTCAAGCCAGATGTTGTGCATAGATACTGGCCTCTACTGATGGGATGATCCACTGAGGTCAAAGATTCTGTGACTTCAGGAACCCAAACAGTTTTTTATTGAACCCTTTGGTACTTGGCATTGTTCTGTTGGTAACCAGGATGTTTGATTGCTTCTGCAGAGTGTTCTTTGAAGAATGCAACCCAAGAGAGGGTAGTTTAAATATACTTTTGTTGATTAGGCTTGTGCAAGGTATGATTTGCAATTTTTTTTCAAAAAGAGAATGTTACTTTTTTCTGCTTGAATTCCTTCACAGTGCTCTGTGGGTTGGATCTCGTGGATTCATTCCACTAGTGGAGGCTTTTTCTTTATTGCATTGTTTTTGAATCTTGAAATTTGTCTTGAGTCTCACTGGAAAAAAAGCAAACTATAAGCAAATAAATTTTCCTTTGACAGAAGGAACATCTTGCAGAAGAGCTTCTTTTATCAGGAGAAAGCACCCTCCATGGGAGGAAATCATGCCCCTCAACAGAATGGATCCACAGGGCCTATTCCTGCACTTCAGACAAATTATACAATTTTAAGCACTTTCTTCACAGAAAGGTGCAATCATATCCTGCTTGGTGTGGGACAGGCTCTAGATGCAGGACTATGCCAAAAATTCAAGGAAGAACAACTAAAATTCTTCCAGATTTCCTGTCTCCTAGACTGAGTCACTCGCTTTCCTCAGTTCATTTCCTGCCCCATTAAGGCGAGGAGGCTTTTGTAGGAACTGCTCATCAAAGACCCTACAGCTCAGCAGAAGGCACTCATATCTCTACTCCTTTCTACCTATTTCTTCCAATTTCTTCATTCTTTACCTCAATTTCTTGTTCTTGCCTACTACCCCCCTCCCCCACCGAGGGCAGAATGGCTGAGGCAATCGAGAACACGGAGAACTTCAACAAAGCCTCAGAGTTTCATTTTCATGGAGAATGGGGACCCTCTTGTCTTCCCCAAAACAGGAGGAAGTGACTGCTCCCCTGCGCCATTAAGCAGGTACAAACCTGAAGAGTGGTCAATGGCAGGTGAGGAAGTGTGTCAAGAGGGAGCACGCTGCATGGTTCGACCATGCTTTAGAGAATGCCTCAACAGCAGCAGCCAATTCTGGTGGGAAAATCCTTGGTGCCAGTAAAAATGGCAGACACTCACTCAGCACTTTTGACCATAGCAGAGAAGTCAAAAAGAGAAAGCACCACTGTAGAGCAAAGGAGAAATGCCTGCCCTCCCTTCCAGTCTCAGTTTTCCAGAATCTCCCAGAGATAGCAAACTGGCTTCACCATGCAATGTTGAAGGAAGTCTGGCCATCAATATCAGGCTGCACATTCCCTGAGAAAGAGCCAGAAAAGACACCATGTGAGGTTCTCCTCCGGATCTTATTCTCCACCCCACCCCCCTTCCCATGGATTGTTTAGATGGGGAAGAAGGAAGGGTTCCTCAGATAGAGGGCAAGTTGCAGGATACCAGCCCTGGGTGACTAAAGTGGCACAAAAAAACCACAAATACAACAAAAAACCTCCACAGTGGCACACAGACTCTTCCCTTCTCACAGTAATCCAGCCCCCTACTACAGGGGTAGAAGGAAGTCAATCAGTTCTTCTCCTCATAGCTTTCCTCTCAAAGGATTTAATTACTAAAGACAGGGATGGATACCTGTGTTGCCAATTTCACTGTCAGTCAGATTACGCTTTCAGAAAATTCCATGAGGCCTCTGCAATTAGGGCATCAGTCACATAATCTCTGTCTGTGAGGGCTTCCATATTTGGGATAGGAAGCTAGTACAGTTGGTTCCAGAGGAAGGGAAAAAAGACCAGGGAAGGTTCTTATAGGCTCTTTAAAGTGGTCGCATTTATGGCTGATGGTACTGTGGACAGACTGGGCCTTTCCTTCTGCTTGTGCTATGGCATTGTCAGTTGTGGCACATAAAAGCCTCTGTTTCAGAGCATAGCAGGCTATCACACCAGTCTAATATCAGCATCCTTTCCATTTTAGGGAAATAAGCTCTTTGGAGACAATGTGGATGACATCCTATTAGAAACCAAGAATAAGAAGAAAACCATGCCTAGAGCATATAGGAGAGATGATAGGAGCCCTTCACTTTCCTTTTGAAGACAGCATGCTCTGTCATGCCTCAAAGGCAACAAAAAAGCAAGGATTTTTCCAGTCCAGAAACAACGAACCTAAGTGCTTGAATTCCAATAAAGGGAATAAGCCCCGCAAAATACTGCATGACACCAGATTCCCACAAGTGGAAAGAAGATTAGTCCACTTCTTCTCCAAGAGCAGTCAGTCCAACATGAACCTATGGATAATGGACACTATAAAATGACATATGCAACAGAATTCAAATGTTTTCTACCAGAGAAGTTTTTTCTTTCTCCAAAATCCAGAGGGAGAAAACCTGCTGACTGTGGAAGCCATTTGTCACCTAGTAAACATTGAGACCACAAAACAGGTCCATCACTGTCAAGCATCATCAGGGGTTTACTCAGATTCTTCACAGTCCTCAAGAGAAATGGGGACTGGTAAACTATTCTGGATTTAAAGTACGTAACTATATTTGTGGTCCACAAATATTTCAAGATGGTGACATTCAGATCTATCACAGATGTGCATCACTCTCAAGACTTCATGGCTTCCAAAGACACCAAGTCATATCTCCACATTCCCATTCTTCCATCTCACCATAGTTTCTTGAGATTTGCCTACTCTACTAGTTCAAAGCCCGACCCTTTGGGATAACTATTACGCCAAGGGTGATGATGACACTGGTAGCTGTTCGTTGTCATCAGGGAATCCATGTTCAACTGTACAACCTGCTGATCAGATCTCCAAGCCTAATATAAGCACATGTGGACATTCTGCCACCACCATGAGTTTCTCATCAATTCAAACAAGAGCAATCTACTTCCATCACAGTGATTAGAATATCTGGGGATTATAATAGATTCCCCCATAAACAGACTACCTACTAGAGGGGAAAATCCAGAAAATCTTAGGCATGACAAAACAACTAATAAATTCCAGGTCATTGTCACTAATAACACTGACACGACTCCAAGGTCTAATGACTACTAGTCTGGATTTGGCTCCTTGGACAAGGTTTAATTTCCATCCTCTGCAGTGATTTCTGAGACCTTTCCAGTTGCAGATTTTCCAGAAGACAGGAATTAGTTCTTATTTACCCTCTTTGACAGGGCCTTGTCTAGACAAAGGCAAGGAATACTTCAAGCCCAACATAATTGAAATATTTACAGATGCAAGCCTGACAGGCTGAAGGTCAACTTGTCAGAGAAGATATACACAGGGGAGCTGGAACTGTGCAGTGTGGAAGATGACCATCAACCTTCTTGAGATCAGGCTGGGTCTAGTCAAGTTCCAAAATGAAATTAGGAACAATCTGTATCTCAGTGAAAGTCTACGTAAACAAGCAGGGTGGGTCCACGTCTTCAGTTCTCCATACACAGATAGCCTTTAGAAGGAAGATATTACAGCAAATGGTGCAGGTGCACTCATTCTCCCACCCGACATGAGATACAACTGCTTTGGATATTCCATGTCAAGATGCCCTCCCCCCTCAGAATGAGAAAACAACATTGGCACTTGCCAGAAGGATTCCTTCTGCTCTGAGGAAAGGAGAGTATCTTGTTCCCCCCTGATTTAAAGGGGGGGGGGGCAAGCTGTGTCTTCCATGTTAGTGCCTTCTTTTTCCCTGTCCTGTTTCATCTTCCCTAAAACGTTTGAATGGTTTACTTACTATTTTAGTAGAGATACTGCTTTGGGAGTTATCGAACTGAGGAAAGTTGGTGATTCTGCCAAGGAGATAGCAAGACTGGAAGAATTTTAGTCCTGCCTCCTTGATAGGCAGATGGGAATCATTCAAGCCAAGACACTTTTTCCTTCCTCAGAGCAGAGCAAACCCTCAGTAGGTACTGATGTTCCTTTTTGGTTCTAACTCCACCCTCTGGGAACACCAGGTAGATAGCAAGACTGGAAGAATTTTAGTCCTGCCTCCTTGATAGGCAGATGGGAATCATTCAAGCCAAGACACTTTTTCCTTCCTCAGAGCAGAGCAAACCCTCAGTAGGTACTGATGTTCCTTTTTGGTTCTAACTCCACCCTCTGGGAACACCAGGTAGTGGAGTGCATGCTCACTAGAAGACAGAGTTGCACTTTTTGCTCAGTTCTTTGACAAATATCGTGGAAACATTGTGAAGGAATTCTCTAAAGCCTGTTCTAAAACAAACCAAAGTTTTGCAGTTTTTGTTGAGAATGCATTCTCCTTTCATTTTTTTTAACATTTTGCCCTGTTGGGCATTTCCCCCTTTTTTTTAACGTTTTGCCCTGTTGGGCATTTCCCCCTTTGTTTGTGTTCCTTAGCTTCACTGGAAGCTAAATTTAGTTATTCTGATAGATGTTTTTCCAATACCTTTTCAAAGTGAGAAGAAACCAAGGTGCCCAAAAAGCTTCTCTTTTTTTTGGTATGTGTTCTAGAATTTCTTTGCCCCATCCATTTCATGGCTTAGAGCACAGGTCCTTAGTATGTATGCATAATAGTGCCCCTCAACACCTTTTATGGCACCCACCAAGGGTTTTAAAAAGTGGGTGGGAGCAGGTAAGGCTCTTGACCAGCAAGGTTTCTGATCAGTCAGGTGGAGACCTGACTCATTGTGCAGATTTAAATAATATCACTTTGTCAGGAGCTGCCACCTTCGTGTTGGTTTTATTTCCCCACTTACTCCTCTTTCCCAGTGTATTTTAAAAAAAATTACTTCTGTTCTCTGCACTTGGACTTCTTCTGTGCATATGTGTGCCCCCCTTCCGGTGGCAGCCACTGCAGTTGTGCTCAATGCTCTGTATCAGAATTCCAAATATGCCACGTCTTGCTTGTTGCACATCACTCTGTTCATAACTTTGTCATACCTTTTCACCTACCACATAAATTCCTTCTGAGAAAATTCTGAAATCTCCATTACTGCATTCATATCATAATTAGAGAAATGAACACTTTTATGTGAAGAAAAGTAATTGTAGCAGCTTTGCTTTTGTTGGTGTCATTTTTTTTAGCTGTGGGATATTTTAGAAAAACTTGCTTTCTTTAAGGGTGTATATAATAGGCACATTTACTTCCCTTGACAGGGCCAACAAGAAATTGTTTTCTACAAGTTCAGTTAACTGTAGTCAAACCCTTTTAGAATCACATTTTGCTTGAAATAACAGATTTGCCCTTGGAAAGAGAGGACATCTCTAGTCCTTGTTGTAATCTGTGACATCCCGTTCAGGTAAAAGAATGAACAGAAAAGTACCTCTTCTAATGGACAGTAATGCAGCTGCTACAATAGAGCCATTAAGTCCTCTGCAACTACAATACTGCAAAATTACTTGATGTTTGGATGTAGTATTATCAATGCTTTACGGACAATCTCTAATTGTAACCTTCGTGCTTTTTAACTCATAGCTTTAGGTTCATTTTCTACAGTATTTGGTGAAGAATGGAAGGAAAAAACGGATAGAGATTTTTTTAAGGTAATCTTAAAAGCTTGTGAAGTTATTTTTATTAAGAAAAAGTTATGAAATTATTTTCTGTGTGCTAGGACTGCTCTTCTTGACAGTATATTTTGCCTGAAAACGGTAATCTCAAAACTGTTACCCAGAGAGGGCACTTGGAGATTTTTTAGAGTAGAAGACTTTGGTTAAAAAAATGCCAAATATCTTTTTAGAATGTTAACATTAGAGTCCTTTGCAAAGTTACTTCAGTCTAAGCACATTTACTTCAATTTGCTTCGACTGTAGTAACTCTTCGGAGGACTGTACTGCTAGAAAACTAAGATGAAAATGGAGTGGATAGGTAATATTTGTAGTGACACCATCAGTTTACTGAGTATTAGCAATGTCTAGAATCTTCTAAGCTTTCATTGGTGCAATTCACAGTGGTAAAAGCTAGACAATGCAACTAGACAGTGGCAAAAGCTAGACAACCTATATGTGCAACTTCACTGAGCACATTGTTCATAGAAATCAGCCTCTTAACACATGCAGTGTTCCTTTTAAATCACAATGCACTATTCACTGTACATTTGGATTGCAATGCTGCACACTAATGCTGAAAAACTGAAATTCATATGCAAAATTTTGATCTGTGCTTGGGATTAATACAGGTGTATTATGAGCCCTGTTCAACTTGTTTCCAAAAAGTACATATTTTTAGTAGGCCCTGTTGATGAGATTTGCCCACTAGAGGGCAGGATCTGCTATATCAATAACCCAGCAAAACAACTTTCTCTAAAGCTTGTTTTGTGTAAGAGAACTTCTCGTTACATTACATTTTAAAATAAATGGATTCATGATAATATGTAGCACAGATTGGTTGTTATATATATGGTGATGGCCTGATGGAATCAGTACAGAATTTAACAAACATTTCCCTAACCAGTCTTTAGAGTCTTTCCCAACCTGGGGTACATGACAGAGCATTGTGGGGTACATGAAACATTACCTTACGGTTTTACTAATATAGGGGTACAGTTTTAGGGAAATGGTTTGCCATAGTTTGGGACCTCTGGTCTAGTTTTTTAAAAAGTTGGCAACTTCTGGTCTAGTCAAAAGAGATGCCTTACAGTGAAGGCTGCATTCCTTCCAAATCAGGATTGTTCTGGAGAAAGGGAGTCTGTCTTCATGTTCCACGTCCTTGTCTGTCTCTGCCCTTCTGTTTGCCTGAGGAATGCAAGTTCAGTGAGGTGAAGGATGGAAGGCAGTATAGGAGGCATATTGCCTGACATTTCAGTTGCCTGTGTGTATTTATTGAGAGATAGGGAGAATGTGTTGGGCTGGGCTGTGTCATGGTCTTTGGAAAGATTTGTTCCTCATATCCTTTATTATTGTTGAAAAGGCCACAGTTTGTTACCTGTATGTGCATGTTGAAGGGTACCAAATTATAATTTGTTCAGCTAATTATATCAGTTCAGATCATTGTATTGGAGGAATGATAGAACTAAATGTGTGTGTTATTTAGTCTTAAGTATGAACAATTTTATTTATTTTATTTTATTCAATGTATAAGCTGCCTACCCAATTGAAGTCAGACTCAGCCTGTGTACAGACATATTTAAAAACAGTTATGCATATTATAAAAACACAAGATGGCAAGTACAGTAGTTATAGTATGAAGTTACAATATGTATTATTTTAAAAAGAAAAAGCTTGGATGTACTGCAGAGTTCTGTTTCTTAGTGTTATACTCTATGTAGTACCACAGTGCAAGCTAAAACCTACCAGTTGATAACACTGTGTCTAAAAACATTCATATGTTATAAATCTTAGTTTTTCCTTCTGTCAACTCATCTTGCTTAAAGTTATATAGTTGTTAGGTTTAAATAAGGGATCATGTTAAACTGATTGCAGAGATATTATTAGAGAACCAGTGTGGTGTAGTGGTTAAGGTGCTAGATTAGGTTCAAATCCACACTTCCGCCATGGAAGCTTGCTGGGTGACCTTGGGCCAGTCACACGCTCTCATCCCCAACCATGGCTAGTATTTGGATGGGAAACCTCCATGGAGTACCAGGATCATGATGTGAAGGCAGGCAATGGTAAACCACCTGTGAACATAACTTGCCTTGAAATCCCTTGCCTTGTTTTGCTGCATGTCCTTATTTGTTCTTCCTTCATATTTAAATTAATGGAAGAGATCTTAAAATGCAGAGGGTTGTGGTGTTCTTCCTCTCCCTACCAAGTGTGAATCAGTACCATTTTCTTGATACTTGAAAGAGAACTAGATCCACCTGTAAGGTTCTGTTAAGTTATATGTCTCTCTAGTAGAGCAAGTCTTTCTTTGTAGCAAGGCTCCTGTATATAACTGAAGGTGTTTGGGGATCAGAGCCCATGAATGCAGACTTAATCTGAAGATGGAAGGAAATTTTGGCTACATTAAAAATGTTTTGAATGTTGGGGTCAAAGATGATACTACTTCTTAAAATAAAATGTTTTTGTGTGCTTGGTTATAATGAGATAAAATAGCATTGTGGGTTTGGGAAGAACGTTTTTAAGAAAATAGTGAGGAGACAAGAGTGCCAGCATCTTGCCTCAAAAGCAGGGTAGACTTTTATGTGGAAAAGGGTAGAGTAGAGAGAATGCTGGGCATTTCAATCACTGCGTACCTGCTGAAAATCTCTAGCCTCGTTGCTATTAAGGATGAAGAGCGCTATATCTTTAATGCCATTATTTTGGTGTATAACTACTGGTAACATATTATAAATCACACATTACTGCCCAATGACTTTTTCTGTTGTGACATATACTTTGCAAGATGAAACTTTTAAGAAAATCAATATGAATGTTTCTAATTTTGTTTAGTTTTGGAAGGATATTGTTGAAGATAATGAAGTACGTGACCTTATTTCTGACGGAAACAAATCTCAAGGTGAGTCATTTTGACTAAGCATTTGACTGTATCTGGTGCATCTAAAGCAGAAATGATTAAAGTCAAATGTCTTACCTTTTATAGACATTCAATCGGATGACTGGATATGGGAGTCTTTATTTCACCCACCACGCAAGTTGGGCATTAATGATATTGAAGGACAGCGGGTTCTCCAGATTGCAGTGATTTTACGAAATCTTTCCTTTGAGGAGGGGAATGTTAAGCTATTGGCAGCTAATCGTACTTGTCTTCGTTTCCTGTTACTCTCTGCCCACAGCCATTTTATTTCTTTAAGGCAGTTGGGGCTTGACACATTAGGAAACATTGCAGCAGAGGTAAGGAACAAACATGAAATATGCAACCTTCTTCAATCTCTAAAATGGCAGGAACTTCGGTTGTTACCTTCTTAAAGCTCTAAACTGGCATGAACTTCAGTTTTAAAATCTGAGAGTATCATGTGAAAGGAATATGAAGAGATTTCGAGATCTTCCCATGATTGATGTCTTGGATTTTAAAATATCTGTTCAAAATGTTCAATGCCAATGGATTTATCCAAACTTCTCAAAAGGAATGCATTGGTAGAAGTAGATCTTCCCCAGCAGCCTGTGTCCCTCCCACCCCTCTTCACAAAGTCAATTCTGAGCATTAAAGTTGCTATTCTTGTGCAAGGGCAGGAATTTCTCCCATTTCTTTCTTATTCCTATAGGTGTAAAACTCGCGGCCCACCAGATGTTATGGACTACATCATGTTATGGACTGTATCATGTTGGCAGGGGATGATGGCAACTGTGGTCCATAACATCTGGAGGGCCGCGAGTTTGACACCTGTGCTATAGATCTTTGCTTCCCTTGTTCTTCAGCAGTGGCTTTTGGGGGGCATGAGAGGGTGCTGGGAAGATAGGGAAGATCTTCTTCATTGATGTTTCAATCAATCCCAGAATTTTTTTGTTTTCTGAACACTGCATTATGTCACAGTGCCCTTCAGGATCTGTAATTGTGTGCTTTCTTGAGGATGGCATTGAATACCCATGTTGGTTTCAAGGATGGATTAAAAATTAAAGTAAGCAAAATAATATTTATAACTTTTGTTTGTTGATAGGTAATAGGATTAAGGACTTAACAGTGCAATTCTAAGAAGAGTTACACCCTTCTAAGCCCATTGACTCCGTTCACCTTAGAAAGGTGTAGTTCTGTGTAGGATTACATTGTAAGTTTCATATAGCCATATTAAAAATAGTGTATTTGGTCAGCAAAGGCGGCAAAGGGAAAAGATAGCTACCTGAAATAATTCCCTAAGTATAAATTAAACATATGATCATGTTCTAGCTACATTCAAGCTAGATCTTTTAAAAAAAATTATTGTGGTAAGTAGCTGGCCTCCATGCCAAAATGAGTATCTATGTATTTGCGGATACCCCAAGCATGCAGAATAACTACTCTGTAAATTAAAAGAAGGTGGGGGGGGGGGGGGGGATATCAGCCTGATAAATGCTGAATATGCTTCAGGAGCACAGAATGTTGAATAATGGAAAAGGAAGGTGGGAGGGGAAATTAGCCTGCTAAGCCCCTGAGAACTTATGGAAATCTTGCAAGCTATATCGTAAAAAATGGGAGAAGATTTTCAAATTGTTTTCCCCTCCTGTGATTCCTGGCTGGGCCCCAGTTTGTAATACCTTTTGTTAAAATCCAAAGCCACAGGTTGAGAATAATTGAAGTTAGGCAGTATTCTCCAATCTTTCCCCTATTATGCACTTAGCATTTAACACAATGAAAAATGGTGTGATTGTCCCATACTGCCTTTGCAGTGCATTTGAAAAGAGCACCACACTCAGCTATTTTTGTTCAGAAGATAAAAGTAATTTTTCCAATTCTGGAACTGTCCATTTAATGCTTATTTCCCCTGGGATCTTAAAAAGTACTGGTGGATCTTCCACTAATAGCCACAGCTGCTGTCATCCAAATCTAGAACTAAAATGCTAAAGTCCTGTACTTTCCTTTCTAAAAAGTGAGTTCTAGTCAACTCAGCATGACTTACTACTAAATAAATATGTATTTGATAAGACTGTGAGATGCTTTTCCTTTGAAACAACATGTGAAATGCTGAATTCAGCAATGGTTACAGAGTCAGTTGAATAAACAGGAATTCATATTCCAAATAATATAGTATATGATATTGAATGGGATTTTTAAGTTACTGGTAATTATTTGTGAATTATAAACATAGAAGTCAAGTAAACATTTTATTTCTTTTTCTCTTCAGCTTCTGTTGGATCCTGTTGATTTCAAAACAACACATCTAATGTTTCATACCGTTACAAAATGTCTAATGTCAAGGGACAGGTTCTTAAAAATGAGGGGTAAGATCTTATCTCATTATTTATTGTTTGAATGGCTAGATAATATTTTCTTTTTGTCTCTAAAATATCTTGGTTTGTGTTTCAGGCATGGAAATCTTGGGAAATCTTTGTAAAGCTGAGGATAATGGTGTCTTAATTTGTGAATATGTGGATCAGGAATCCTACAAGGAAATCATTTGTCATCTCACTTTGCCTGATGTACTTCTTGTAATATCTGCTCTTGAGGTGCTCTACCTGCTTACTGAAATGGGGGAAGTGGCTTGCACAAAAATATCTAAAGTTGACAAAAGTATAGGTGAGTGAGAAATTAAAAATATGCAGTGTCACGGGCTAGGATGCAGAAGTAACATGAAACTGAGAAAGTTACTGCTATGTGGTCAAGGTGGGAGAGAATTAGGCTTTTAGTTTGGCATATTAAATCCCTCTCATGGCTTTGACTTCTTATATACATGTGACCATGGCCAAACTACTGATTCTCATCTGCAATTTCCTGTTCGTAAAAATTGGTTTTCTGGGGCTGGATCCAGAAAAGGGAGTTTTGTTAACTTCTAACAGCTCCCTGCAGAAAGCCCTTTCTTTAAAAGCCACCCTTCAGAGACAAGAGAGCCTTAGGAACCAAATGTGATACTGCATTGGGACAGCGCTGGGAAGAGGAGTGTCTGCTCTATGCAAGGAATTGAGCAAAAGAAACAATTTTTGAAACTTTCATACAGCACACAACTGCTATGGTACCCAACATTCTAAAAGATCCTCTGACCCTCAGAGCTGGCTTTTTAGGGTTAGGGTTAGGAGAATAAGTTTTTCAAAGCAGGTTAGGAGCTTGGGGTATTCATGAAGCCTATTTGGTCTTTGAAAAGCAGGTTGACACAGTGGCCAGGAGTATCTTCTGTCTGCTGCATCTGGTTCACCAACTGTCTCATTATGTAGACTCAACCAATCTGGCCTTGCTGATCTATGGCTCATTCCGCACATGCAGAATAATGCAATTTGAAACTGCTTTCAGTGCTCTTTGAAGCTGTGCGGAATGGCAAAATCCACTTTCAAACAGTTGTGGAAGTGGTTTGAAAATGCATTATTTTGCGTGTGTGGAAGGGGCCTATGCTTCACAGTAATCACTCTTGGATTACTGCAATATGCTGTATGTGGGGCTGCCCTTGAAGACAACCCAGAAATTACAACTGGTCCAGAATGCAGCACCCTGATTATTGTCAAGGGCTAAGCCATGTAAACGCCCCAGGTGTTGTCAAGGGCTAGCAGCCTTGAATATGGCTATAGAAAAGTGGGATAACTATACAATTAAAAGCAGTCAGTTAAGAAAATAAAAAAGTCATAATGAGCCCAAATGCCAGGGATAATACTATAATCTTGAAGGAGAAATGGCTCACACTGCTAACCAGAAGAAAAGTGGGATATAAGTACTTTATGAAAAATAAGCAAACACATATTGCACATTTTGAAACTGCTGCTTTGGCAGCCAGTTTGTTTCTGAGCTCAATTTAGGATGCTAATTATGGCTTTTAGAACCCTTCATTGCCTGGGACCCATGTATTTGAAGGACTGTCTTTTTCCATATAATCCCTGTGCACCAACTAAGGTCATCTGGCAGCCATCTGTTTGTTATTCTCCCACTTAGGGTGGCCATTCTGTTGACCAGGGTCTGGGCCTTTTCCATAATGGCTGTTTCTCTGTGGAATGGGCCCTTGAAGAGTCGAGGGAAGCCCCATCTTGGACATCTTCAGTAGGCGCTGCAAGGCTTACTTGTTTGCCAGGAATTTTGAAAGGGTTTGAATAGCATGCATCTCTAAAGGTGGTGAGAGGGAAGGAGAGATTTGGAGTTCATTACTTTATCCTAGTTTTAATTGAAAGTTTTAACTGTTTTTGTAAGCCACCTTGAACTCTGAGGAAATGCAGGGTATAAATGTTTTAACACAAATAAATAAATATTCTTTCCCCGAGAAGAACTTTACCTGCAATTGTCTTGTTCCAGCCCATCGTGACCAGTTGCCCATCACTTCCTCATAAGCATAAACACAACCAATATTGTAAAGCATATCAGATCTGCAGAGTGCTATGCAAAGGAGAAATTGTAACCTGCACATGGAACCTTTACTTTTACATTCTTTTTATCTTAGTATACAAGTTGAAACAAGGAGAGTGATACACAGTGGTTGGAGCCAGACTAAACGCAATTTCCACTGATTTTTCCTCTTTCTTCTACAGACTGTGCTCATGACCTTCCTCAGGGTCCCATATCCCCCAAGAGCAACATTTCATGGAGATCAGTGGGCTGAATCATAAATAAGAAATAGGTGTTGCCATAGAACCATATCCTTAATCAAATTGACAAGTTTGCTATATTGGGCAAAAATAAGTAATAGAAACATTATTTCCAATGCTGTTAAATAAATAAAAAATTGTGAATGTTTACACCTTTGTTGTATAACTAGAATTGATCATTAATGTTTCAGATACATTAGTGTGTCTAATTTCAATGGACATCCAGATGTTTGGACCTGATGCACTCAGCGCAGTTAAACTTGTTGAACATCAAAGCACCAGCCACCAAGCACTATCTGAAATTAGACCACAAGCAGTGGAGCAGATCCCAGCACAGGCACATGTACCTGCATCCTCAGGTTAGTATTGCTCAAGGAAAATTTTTTAGTGTAGAATATTGTGATCTGTGTCTTTTGTTGTATAACACCAAATGGCACAGACGAATATATCGAATCTTATTCATACTTCAGTAGCAGTGGTTCCCAAATGTTTGGATTTGTTATGTGAATCATATATAATATCTGCCTTATGAAACACAAGCAAAAGGGGAAAATGTTGATTCCCAAAACTAGTTGTGCTGTAAAAAGAAAGCGGCTTCAAAACTAGCTCCCTTTAAGTAAAATATGCAAACTTTTTTTGCATCTTTGCAGTGATACGGAGCCAAAAAGTATCACCCGCTACTGTTTTTTCCTGAGATATTAGAGTTCACAGTCTGATATTAGCAGTGAAAGGCTTAACTATGAAATCTTAATATTTAGTTCACTCTAGTTCACTCTGACTTTGCATGAACTTACTCAGTATGGATCTTATTAGGTGCCAGACAGAAAGAGCAAACCGAAACCCTGGAGTATGCATACTTCATTTTTAAAAACATTGTAAGCATAAATATTTGTTCCTTTTTTTGGTTATGCTTAATTGGGATCTTTCGATGCATGAAAGACATTTCTTTTTTGTGGTCTGTGTGCCTATGAAAACCATAGTACCTGACAGCAACGGATTAAAATGATGTAATGTTCCCTTGAGCTGCAATACTGCAGTCAAAATCTCTGCTCACAACCCCATTCGATCCAGATAGAAGTTGGTTTCAGGTAGCTGACTCAAGGTTGACTCAGCCTTCCATTCTTGTGAGGTTGGTAAAGTGTGAGGTTGGTAAAGTGAGTACCCAGCTTACTGGGGATAAAGTGTAGATGACTGGGGAAGACAATGTTAAACACCCCTGTAAACATAGTCTGTTTAGTAAATGTTGTGATGTGACGTCACCCAGTGGGTCAGTAATGACCCTGTGCTTGCATGGGGGAATGCCTTTATCTTTTAATGTTCCCTTAGATCCGTACATGAATCCTGGAGGGGGCAAGACAATGTGCCAGTTCTTCTCTCTTTTGTACAGGAACAGGAATGATGAGACTGTTACATGGGTGAAAGAGGATGCTGAATGGGGTTAAGCCCTCCTTTTACGGTTGTGGGTTAAGCATCATGGTATCTCTACATGGGAAGGGAGCTATATTGAGCTCTCTGCATAAGAACATTGTTCTTAAGTTTGAAATGGAATGAAAGATTCTTACTATCTGACATTCCTATATTATAGGTTAACTAGAGTCAATAACAAAGTAAATTTATTTTCCAGGCTTGTTGCCAAGTGCTTCTGTTGATAAGCGCAGTTCAGAATTCACTAACATCCAGTCTTTAGGACAGAATTGCTAAGACTACAGTTATTTAGACACCACTGTGTTGTTAAAAAAATGAAAGCTGGACTAACATATGTTGCCAAAATCATTGACCTCTGACTTGTATTTTTTTTCCATAGCATCAAGAGCAGCACAACATGTTGCTCCACCACCAGGAATAGTAGAAATAGACAGTGAAAAATTTGCATGCCAATGGTAAGCACGTAATTCTGTTAAAGCATTTAATTGATGAACAGAGCGGGACACCCACCTCACATTAATGTCTTCATATTTCCCACAAAACAATCTGACTTGTTCCTTACAAAAGCAAAAATGTAAGAACTTTTGGAGAAATATTAAACAGTTCATTTGAACATTCAGTATTTAGTTAAGAATTATTCATATCAGCTTTTATCATTTTGCTTAATTTTAGTATAAAAATATGGAGCTAAAATACAATTCTGGCAGAGAAACAGGTTTACATGCTGTATTGTAATATTCACATTCCTGAAACCCGAGTCTGTTTTCAAGAGTGGCTGGGTGACATTCCTTAGCATTTTAATTACACTGTTTTGGTAAGAGCAAAAAAGATGAAATCCTTTCTTCACAACGTGGTTTTTGAATTCATTGTGTTCTGAGGGGGAAATGAAGTGTTGTTTATTTCTGGTCCAATGAACTGTACCTAACACTTTCTTGAACATGAACATTTTCAAGAATTGTGTTAATCTGATGTGTATGTTAATCAATAGTCTCCTGTAACTTTTCTAATAAAGAATGGTTTGCAAATATTTATATTGATTAATCATAGATTAACTCAGTATTTTTTATCTGGCCAGCTTTTAGGTGGAATACTTTAATCTCAACCTATTGTACATGAAATCAGTTTTGTATTACCTTAAGGTATAATAAAGAATGAAGAATTTAGGATATAAAATACATAATTACTCTGAATTAATAAGCAATTTGTATATTCATCTTGATGGTCGCTGTGCAATCTCACATGAAAACTGCACATGTGCAGACCAGCAACAGAGACTCGACTTGTAAGCTTAAATCCAACGCTTTCCCCTCTCAAATGGCCATATGACCGGGGGGGGCGGGGGAGCATTCCTCTCTCAGTTCTCTTTCTCCGGCTGTGGAGAGGGGACTCGCTTAAGAGCAGAGAGCTACATCTGAGCCACCAGCTAAGAAGGTGAAGAAAAAGCCTAAGGCTCTGAAGCAAGAAAGTTGTAGCAAGGCCAGCCATCTCTTCCACTACCAAGTGCCTCGCTTATCTCATCTTGATTTCGATCACCGTCATTAACACCTTGACACAGATGACCATCTCCACATCGTCTGAGGAGTTCTTCCTATGGCTGCAGTCTGCGGTCTTCTTGATGGCGAGAACCTGTGTTGTCATGATGTCAAACCCCATCTCCACCTTGAAGTCAGTCTTTATCTTGGTGTCAAAGCATCTCTGCACATCAACTGGAGCTCATCTCCACCTTGGCGTGTCAGTCCATCCCATCAACTGTTACATTCACCTTTGATAAGTTCTCATATCCTGATGCTATCTTTGGGGGAGTGAGGTTCATAGTTATCAGATGACTATGTTGTAGAAGTGTCAGCCACAATGTCAGCTGCTGCCTACCATTATCAATCAGGCTTGGACAACCCGCACACCATGCATTGGTACTCTCAAGGGCAGCTGTCACTAAACAGTCCCAATTATCAGCATTGCCATGGGACATCAGCCCAAGGATCCCTTGGCATCAAAGGCTTAGAGGCCACGTCCAACTCTTCCTGATCTTCCACTGTCTGTCTCAGAGAGAACAGCACATCAGGATTCAGAAAACAAAGTTGATACTACCTCTGTGCCATCTCTGGATGATGTATAGGGGATTCAACTCCAATTTCTCCATTAAAAGATATCAGACTGTATTCAGAGCAACTCATCCAGGAAGTAAAAACACTGGACATAGATTATGACGTTTCAGATTCAATACCATCAGATTCAATAATGGTCATCCTATATATCCTATACATGCCTTACAATTGCCCCATTGCACTGCCCTAGACATAGTGAACTTTGACTGATCTAAACCAGCCTTGGGTTACTGATTAACTAAAAAAGTGAAAAACTTGTATAAATCAAGCAGGATATCTGTGATTTTATCTTCTACCACCTTCCAACTAACTCTATGATAACTGAGGTATCTCCACTCTGAGCATAGGATTGGCACTCATTTCTTCCCTTTGGAAAAAGAGGGGAGGAAGCTTGATATGCTATGTAGAAAATTCTGATCATTCTGGGTCTTAAGATTTCTAACTTTAAGGCCATTATGGGCAGGTACCAGGTCTTTCTATGGGACTGAATGACCTAATATATAGATTCTGCTAGAAATCCCTAGCAAAGGTCCTGCAAACTGAAGGTATGTGCCTAGAAAAGTTGAATGCTGCAGCAAGACAATGTTTTCTTCCATCGTACTGCATAGACAGGCTTGGTTGAGAACTTCATCCCTTCTACGTGACACCAAAGCAAGAGTGCTACCATGGTATATCCACAGCCATACATATGAGTGGCTTCCTGTATTAGCCATAAATCACAGAACTCTTGTAAAGCAGGATTGGGGCTATGGGGAAAGCTTTTTGTTACAGTTCAATTGCATGACCCAGAAGGCTTGGCTAGTACAGATGTGAACTGGGGCTGCACCCTAGAATGTACCCAGAATCCATTGTGGTGTTCAGGGATTTCATTGTAGTCTAAACAACTCATTGAGTTAAAGTTCTAGAAAAATAGTTACAAGTAATCAACATTAAATCATGTTTATTTTCTTCATTTTCTGTTTCTCCCTCAAGGTTGAATGCCCATTTTGAGGTGAATCCAGATTGTTCAGTATCCCGGGCTGAAATGTATTCTGAATACCTCTCCACCTGCAGTAAATTAGCGCGAGGTGGAATCCTAACATCAACTGGATTTTATAAATGTCTTCGGTAAGATAAAAGTTAGTCATACAATAAACCAAGAGTGCGGTGAAACAGGATTTTGGGTGTTGAGAGGCAGCATAATTTAAATAGAATTAAAAAGTGGCTATTCATGCACATTGAACAAGGTAACACCAATACCAAATCTTTATAATCTATTGAATTGTGAATACAGAAGAACTTCTGCTTAGTTGCATTATGACTCATTGCCCACTGCAGTTTTTGAAGGGAGATATAAAATTCCAATAGAAGAACAATCATACCTCTGTGTTGATAGAAGCACAGAGACCATAGAACATGTTGCTTTCAACTACAAGAGGTGTAATCAGATTTGAGATGCTCTTATAACACCCATGATTTCAACTCATTTGGTGACACATAAAGTCTACCCTCTTCCCATTATGTTATCAGATAAGACCCTGGAGGCAACATATAAAGTGACCAGATTTGGGTGGTTGGAGATTAGGAGAGATGCAAATAAACCCTTTGTTGCTGGCAATGATTTTACAATTTTGTGATTTTGTTTCTGTAACTTTATTATATTTATGCTAATCGTTATCTTCAATTTTACATATGTATTTCATATACCTATTATATGGATCGTAAATGGTCATGGATCATAAATGAATGATTTGATATAATAAGCCACATCATGGGATTTTTGTAAAGATCTGCAGTTTACACTGACAGCTAGCTTCAAACTTGAGGGAGAAATATACTTTGTGTATGACCAATGGCCCAATCTGGGGGGGAAGGCTGAATCCACTTGCAGATGTAGTGTGGGGCTACACCAGTATATTTCCCCTTTCCACCAGCAGAGTGGGGAAGGGGCCCAGTGGCCAGCCATTCATCAGCTCTGTGGTGGTGAAACCCGGAAGTCCGTATCACAGCAGAGCTGCACTGGCATCCTGATCAGATGCCAATGTTGAGGAAGTGGGACAAGTCATTCTCAGGGGTGAAGCCGATGTTAGTCAGCTTCTACCCCAAGTCTGCAGCTAGTTGCGTGGCAACCTGCGTCCTGGACATGCGTGGTGTAAGTCCATTAAGCCCTATGGAGGCTTAGTGGAGTTTTTTGGCTTTTTTAATGGCAGTGGGGTTTAAGGGCTTTTTCTTTCTCCCTGTGCCACCAGAAAGCCCTCTCCTCGGCCACCGGGGGCTCTAGATTGGGCTGCCAGTCATAAAACTTTTGATAAATATGTTTTGTTTGTTTTTTCAAAGGCTATATGAACATTCAGTATGAGTTTTTTCCCCTTTCTTTCACTTTTCAGCCAACAGTGCAAGTGCTGTCTTTGAATCTATACATTTAAGTCAGTCCTATGGTGCAAACCTCTTAACCTGCTGAGAAATCCAAGGGGGTTACATCAGTATATAGTGCTTTTATTCTTGAAGCGCTTGGATTTTGTCCTTAAATATCAATAGTAAAATTCTGTACTGTGGCATAAAACCATTTATACATGCTCTGTTCCTGGAAATAATTCATATTAGAAAATGTACTTTGTTCATTGCCCCAGTCTTAGTTTCAAATTTCCAAACAAAATTCATGGGCCCACAGAATTAATTAATTGCACCTCACTTTTCTTCCCAGTGGGGACCCAAAGCAGGTTATTGCATAGTTTTCTCTTCCTCCATCCAGTTCTCACAAGAACAACCCTGTAAGGTAGAGTAGACTGGGGGAATGTGACAAGCCCAAGAGTTTCCAAGATAGAGTGGGGTTAAAAACTAGGTTCTTCTTGATTCTAGTCAGACACTTCAACCACTAAACCATATCAAGGTTCATTAGTGTTTTGATTCCAGATTTCATTGTCTTGTTGTCACCCTTCTTTTGTACACTTCTGCCCTACTCCCTTAACTGTTCTAGACAAGGGTGCTCATGCCCTTTTTTGGTGCTGAAATGTAAGCCACCAGCATTCTTTTCTGATACTATCAACACTTTCCAAAACCCTCCCTTTTGGCAGGGCCTTGAAAAATCCAATCATTGGCCCATTCTGCACAGGCAACACAAACATATAAAATGAACTTGTATTGCCTGTGTCACCATTTGCACAGTGGGCCCAGGAGCTATCTGGGATTGCTGGGATTCCGGCATCAGGATGTGGCATGATTTGCATAGGAAATGCTGCGAACCGCACATCCAAGAATCCCCACACCCAAGAAGCCCCACCACCACCACACACACACACTTACCAGTACAAAATGGCAACTGCCTGGAGAATCCACTCTGATGGCAGCCATCTGGAGAATCCACCATGATGCTTGTTGGAAGGAGGGGGGAAATTCCTGCTTGCTATCATTCGCACAGACAAGCAGGAAGCATCTGAAACTTGGGTTAAGGAAAAAAGTTGCTAATTTAGCAACTTTCATTTAACCAGGTTCAGCCAAATATAATAAGTTAGAAGCATTTGGGGGGTGAGTTCGGTGGGAACTTCTCCCCCATGATGCTTTCTTCATATGCCTGAACTTGTTATATTTGGCCTGGGAAACATGGGACTCATGTGTCCTTCCCATGTTGCCCTTTCCCAAAATGGCATCCTTGATAGGCAAATGCTACCATAATGTTTAGATCAGTGATGGTGAACCTATGGCACGGGTGCCAGAGGTTGCACTCAGAGCCCTCTCTGTGGGTACACGCACACAGAGTTCGTCATGTGGGGGGTGGAAAATCACCCCCACCCACACACATCTAGGCTGGCCTGGGCCACTGAGCATGACGTGCACGCACCATGGTGAGCAGGGAGGACTCAGCGGGCGGGCCTGGTGCCTGTGCTCCAGGTAACTGCTGCCCGGGGCGGGGGGGGGGGGCAGAGGAGGCAGAGATGCTAGAGAGGCACAGAGCGGTGTGCGCGGGACTTGATGGAGGCTAGAGCAGGCTGGCCCCTGCTTGAGCAGGTGGGGCGAAGGAAGAGGGAGCCAGCCGTTTTTTTCTAAACAAAAACCTCAGCATTCAGGTTAAATTGCCAGGTTGGCGCTTTGCGATAAATAAGTGGGGGTTGGGTTGCAATTTGGGCACTCGATTTCAAAAAGGTTCGCCATCACTGGTTTAGATCATACAAACTGGGCACTCATGAAATTTGTTTTGGCCATATTGGTCAGGATCTCCCCTCTGCCATTTTCCTACCTCCTCTCTCTCTCTTTCTCTCCATTTGGATCCTGTGGTGCACCCGGCATTTTCCTCACTCTTTTCAGTTCCCCTCCCCTTCTCTCTCTCTCTTCTCCCAGGCTGTGCTCCTCCTGTGTTTGACCCCCTTCCTTTTCCCTCTTTTTTTCTAGCCTCCCTGTATTTTTTCCCATTCCTTCTTTCTTTGTAGCCTTTTCTCTACCCACTCCACCTTCTATCGTTTCCAGACTCTCTCTGTCCCAGTCTGTTTACCTTCTTAGATTGTTCTCTGCTTTGCCTCACTTACCACTTTGTGTTCTATCTGTCCCAACTGTTGGGATTGCCCAGGACAAAGTTTTAGAGCCTTGCTTGCTAGGCAACCGCACCACGGTGACTGATCTGGTGAGATTTCAAGAGCTATTTTTTTAACTACTTGTATTTTTCTGTAAACTTGGAGATTCCCCTTGGTTTTGTGGAAATGTGCCCTACCTTGGTATATGGGATTTTTATGTGGATTTTTAAAGCCACAGTTTTGGCCTTGCTCAGACCACAAAAATTAGAAATGTTAGGGAAATTTTAGTACACATTAGGGAATGTTTTAGCTACCATCAGTTGATAAATTTAGATGACCTTATTATATGATTTTATTATGTTTATATCTATAATTATTGTATTTATTATATATGTATATGTTTTCATGCTTGAAGCCTCCCTAAGCCCACCAGGGAAATCTAATTAGTCAAATATTTGATGGGGACCTTTCATTTACCTCTCTTATCTCCTTCCTCACACTAGTCCTTCTTTATCTCTTCCTTTCAACCCTCACGTTTTCCTTGGTTCCTAGTAGAAGGGTGGAGAGCAAGGGCGGGCTGGGAGGGTGTAACAGACAGATGATGTGGTGTGTTCATGGATCCAGTGTCTGAATGTAAGTATCAATAGATGGAATCATGTTGAGAATATTGATATATTGATGATAGGAAATTGGTGCTAGGAATATAACATTGGTATGTTGTTGTGCTAATAATATATATGTTTGCTTGTCTCTAACAGAACTGTCTTTCCAAATCATTCAGTGAAGAGAGTAGAGGATCCAAATAACAATGGGCAGGCACATATTCATGTGGTAGGAGTAAAAAGGAGGGCTATACCACTTCCTATTCAGATGTACTATCAACAGCAGCCTTCTTCAGCTCCTGTCCTCCGGGTTGATTCTGTTCCTGATGTATCTCCATCTCCTTCGCCAGCAGGTATTTATTTACTGTGAATATTGCATGGTGCATGATTGTAAATTCTGGCTGCTTAAAGCACTGGTTCACATACTGGCTCAGTAAAATAAGTGTTAAGCTCACATTCCTTTTACCTCCTTGCTGCATGTGTTACCATGCTATCTGATTGGTCATGTATGGCCTTTCTGTTTCAAAGGCTGATGTACTGACCAGCTAGGAATGTACACACCTGATACTAGTGCGTACTCATGCAGGGTGCAGGGATTGTGTGTCATGTTCTGGTTGACATATGGTGTTCTGTTGCAGGGCCAATGTATCATCTACTCCTCTGTATAATGCAGTATTTCACTAACTATCTGGGAGTGGGGTTGTGTGTTATGTTTAATAAGTGCTGGCCAACCAAGCTGTTAATACCACTTATCACTGAACTTCTTAAATCCTACCCCAAAGCTATAACATACTTCTGATGATATCCCAAGGCACCTGCTTACTCATGTGAACTGGGCAAAATCCGCTGCAGAGAACCATAAAAGAATAAAGAAGGGAATGCACTGTTTTGGGTTATCACAGAAAATATTTGCCCCTGGACTTCTGGCTTCAGAAGTCTATAAAATGAAGTGTGTAATTTTATATAATTGTTTTGTTTTGAAATGTTGTTTACTATTCATAGTAAGGCTTTTGTCTTGTCTTGTCTTGTCTTGTCAACAGGACTTCCACATGGACCACAAAGCGTAGGAAACCATTTTCAGAGGACCTCTGTTACCAATCAGTCTTCAAATCTAATTGCAACACAAATGTCTTTTCCTATTCAAGGTGCACCCACAGTGGTACAGACTGTTTCCAGGATACCACAGAACCCTTCAGTTCACAGTCAGCAACAGCAAAATACCACTGTGACTGTCATACAGAATAAAGCTCCAATTTCCTGTGAAGTTGTCAAGGCTACAGTAATACAGTCTGCAGTTTCCCAGTCTGCAGTTCCTGTCACTATTGCTGTAGGAGGTGGGGCACAAAATTCAAATCAGAATCATAGCAGTACAGGACCGCAACCGTCTGTCACTGTTGTTGGTTCTCAGACTTTGCTTCATCAACCTGTAATTCAGCAGTCCCCTTTACATGCAATGGTACCAGGGCAACTACCCTCAGGCACTCCTGTTACTGTCATTCAACAAGCTGTACCTCAGGGTCATATATTTGGCAGAGTACAGAACATACCAGCATACACTTCAGCAGTTTCACAGGGTCAGCAGCTCATTACCACATCATCACAACCTGTGCAAACATCATCTCAGCAGTCTACAACCGGTAACCAGCAGCAAGACACAGTCATCATAGCACCTCAGCAGTATGTCACGAATTCAGCATCCAATATTGTTACTGCTACTACAGTCCAGAATTTTCAAGTTGCAGCTGGGCAAGTGGTTACTATTGCTGGTGTCCAAAACCCATCGACATCTAGAGTAGGGTTTCAGAATATTGCACCAAAGCCTCTGCCTTCTCAGCAAGTTCCCACAACAGTGGTACAGCAGCCCATTCAGCAGTCACCACAGCAGCAACAACCTCCACCACCTCAACAAAGTGTGGTGATTGTAAGTCAGCCAGCTCAGCAAGGTCCAACGTATGCACCAGCCATTCACCAAATTGTTCTTACTAATCCATCTTCAATTCCAGCTGGCCAAACTGTTCAGTTGGCTGGGCAGCCAAACCTTACACCTTCTTCCTCACCATCTCCTGGACCAATTTCAAATAACCAAGTCCCTACAGTAATATCATCTCCAACTCTATCTCCTCAGACTCAAGGGCCTCCCCCTACTGTCAGCCAGATGCTTTCGGTGAAGAGGCAGCAACAGCAGCAGCATTCACCAGCACCATCCCAGCCACAGGTACAAGTCCAACAGCAACAGCAGGTGCAGATGCAAGTTCAGCCTCAGCAAAGTAACCCAGGGGTTGGCCAGCCTCCTCCCAGTGAATCCAGCTTGATAAAACAGCTGTTGCTACCAAAACGAGGTCCTTCTACTCCTGGTGGTAAGCTTATACTCCCAGCACCACAGATTCCTCCTCCAAACAATGCAAGAGCTCCCAGCCCTCAAGTGGTTTATCAGATGGCCAATAACCAAACACCAGGGTTCGGTGTTCAAGGGCAATCTTCCACCCAGCCATTATTAGTTGGGCAACAAAACGTTCAGTTGGTCCAGAGTGCAATCCAGCCTCAAGGAGCAGTGCAAACAGTTCCTATTTCCAATTTACAGATATTACCAGGCCAGTTAATCTCAAATAGCCCAGCAACCATTTTCCAAGGGACTTCTGGCAATCAGGTTACCATAACAGTTGTGCCAAATACTAGTTTCACTACAGCAACTGTGAGTCAGGGAAATGCAACTCAGATTGTGGCTCCAGCTGGAATTGCAATGAGTGGAACACAGGCAGGAGTTGGACTTCAGGTGCAACCACTTCCACCCCCCCAGGCACCTCTAGCTGGACAATCAACATCTTCTGCTGCTGTTCCCCCATTCAAAGGAGATAAAATTATTTGCCAAAAGGAAGAAGAAGCAAAGGAGGCAACAGGTTTACATGTTCATGAGCGTAAAATAGAGGTCATGGAGAACCCTTCTTGCCGAAGAGGAGCCGTAAACACCAGCAATGGCGATGCAAAGGAAAATGAGACCCAAATGGGAAGTCTTCTCAATGGAAGAAAGTATGACTCCAGTCTACCTCCAGCTAACTCAGGGAAAACTCAGAATGAGGCCAATCAGTTCTCACAAGTCAGTAATGGACCATCATTAGACTTGGGTGAGAATGGAGCTGTTGGAAAGCAGAACTTTGAACAAACAGACATGCAGGAAATTAAAAGTGATTTGAGGAAACCCCTCGTGAATGGAATCTGTGACTTTGAAAAAGGTGATGGTTCCCATTTAAGCAAAAACATTCCAAATCACAAAACTTCCAATCATGTAGGAAATGGTGAGATCTCTACAGTAGAACAACAAGGGAATTTGGATGCCACACAACAAGATGCTGCCAAAGGTGTACAAGGGGAAAGGTTTTCCAACGGACCTGTATTAGGTTTGGGTACTACTTCTGTAGTAAGCAGTACTCAAGAGGCTTCAAAACTGTTAACTCAGCAACTTAGTGGTACCAATGCCGATCTACCGAATGGACCTCTAGCTTCAAGTTTGAATTCAGATGTGCCTCAGCAACGCCCAAGTGTAGTTGTATCGCCACAGTCAACAGCCTCTGTTATACAGGGGCATCAAATCATAGCAGTTCCGCACTCAGGACCTCGTGGGTCCCTGGCACCCCTGTCATCTGAAGTTCGGTCCCCTAATGGCACAGCAGAAAGCAAAACTGTAAAGAGGCCAGCAGAAGATAATGATAGGGAAACTGTTCCAGGAATCCCAAATAAAGTAGGAGTTAGAATTGTTACAATCACTGACCCTAATAAGGCTGGCTGCAGTGCGACTATGGTTGCTGTGCCTGCTGGTGCAGATCCAAGTACTGTAGCAAAAGTAGCAATAGAAAGTGCTGTTCAGCAAAAGCAACAGCAGCAGCAGCAACAGCATCCAGCACCATACATGCAAAGTATGGTCTCGCAGGTACGTCTAGATCTGTCATTTATTATGTTCTCTGCCAAACTTTATTGAATGTATGACTATGTGGAGATGTAAATATTCAAATCTTGTATTAGGTTTGACAGCTTGGAAATGTTCAGAAAACTATTGTGTGTATCCACTGACTGAGCTGTTAGGTATTATTGGTTTATGTTTGAGCAATGGAAATAGAGTTTCAATTTGCTGACGTTAATTACTCTTAATCAGATGTAATTTGATTATGCAAAAGAGAGAGCCTTTTGTATTTACTTTAATTGCTATTCTGAAATTGTTTCTTTGCTACATTTTAGAGATTTATAGTGATTTGTTCCTGCTTATATCACATTGAAGCCTGTGTATTGCATCTCTTTACCTCCATTTGCAATTGGTATCTTATTTAGGCAGCATACACTCTTTACATATGTCTCATACTATGTTTATAAAAATGTGTATAGCTGGAATGAATTTTATATTTTTTCTATATGCCTTCAAATAATGCATATCTACTGTAATAGACAAATTTGAGTATGAAATGGATAATTCCAACTTCTTTTCATTCATAGATATGTTCAATATTTAACAAAGATCTTTGTCCTCCTGTTTCACTTGTCCTCCTGTTTCACTTGTATACATCTTATTATGCTGTTGATCTTGCACAGAGAAGTGATAGTTGTATGATCTGACCCTTTTCAACAAAAAGAACTTAGTAGAATGGTAACTTCATCCGTGATGTGCTAGACTATTTTTGTTTTTAAATGCTCCACTCGGGTCCTAGTGCCTGCCAAGTTCTGTTAAACAAAGATGGTCCAGCATGGGGCGAATGAAGTTACAATTGTACTTAGTTCTTTATGTGGAAAAGGGCATAGATAAATTGCAAGTTTCATAGTAACAGTGTACTGCCAGAAAACTGTACATATAAATCATGAATATGATAAAAGGTCTTGTTTATCTACTACCTTTTCTATGGACCTTTGTACTCAGCAGAATATTATAAGTAAAAGTGCTTACTTTTCCCTGATATGAGGATTTTATTGGTGATGTGTAGGATAGATGTTTGCAGGTATGTTATAATTATTCTGCTATATTTATGTTTTTTTCTTCTGTTCCACCATGGAGAAAGATTGGGGGAAATACCCTTTACATATTAGAATGTGTAATCCAGAAATATGTCAATTTAATCAATTAATTTGTTCCCCAAAATTCCAGCAGCATATAAAGATTTAAATTAATAGAAGGTCAAGGGAGGCTTTTTGGCAGGTGCAGGGTGCTGTAGTGGGAACAGGCTGTGAACTATTCTCCAACTTCCTACTGAACTTGAACACTCCTAGCATGTCATCGCAGGAATCCAGGATCTTTTCAGTGTCATTGATAGAGGCAATATGATGACCCTCCAGCTATCGGTGTTCACTTTTCAAATTATAAATATTTATAATTTTGGTGAATAAACAAAGTTGCTATTTACTTTTTCCATTTTATATGTGAGATTATGCAAAGTATCTGTTTATTTGGAAGTAGTTCAAGTAAGTGTTCTGACTTAGTATCCTCACTTTAGAAGTCCAAAGAGAGATCCATCTAGTAGAAATGATTCGGTAGCATGTGAACTGCATGGCATAAAGCTCAAGTCCATATAGCTAGATTATGCACATGGTGTATTTAGTTGCAACCCACTTTATTTTAACAGTGGTTAGTATACGCATTTACTTAGGAACTATTTCATTCAATTCACTCTGCTTAAAATACAGCTTGCCCTCTTCTACCAGTGTTATTTGTAAACTCAGTTTCAGGAGAAGATTGGGTGTGTTCTAGAATGTCTTGTCAGTTCCCACAGGGTGATTCTGAGTCCTCAGAGGTCCAAATGAATTGTGTGCTAGAACATGACCCAGGGTTACCTAAAATGTGTAAGAGTTTCTTATGTTGGGGATTCCTTCAAATAGAATGTTGTCAGTGAATGCACACATTGCAGGGAAAAGTGCTTTGATGTACAGAATTTAAAATAGTTGTGCTTACAGAGCTCTTTGCTGACTTGATGACCTGATTAGCATTAGTAGAAATGATAGCTCTGATTGATTAGTAGGAATGATAGCTCAAAAACAAATTTGAGAGGTGTTTGGTCTTGAAGAGTGAGTGATCTCTCAGTTGGAATAGGGGAGCCCACGCACAAAGTTAGCCTTGACAGTATTTTTGTTCTGCAAGTAGATAATCTCTTCCTGAATTAGGGAATGGGGGTCTGAGAAGTTTAAATAAAGATTTTAAAAAGAGTTCTTTTTTAACAGACGTTTACCCTGAATCTCAGGTTTCAGTCTCAGCTGTGTAACTGCCACAAAGACTTTTTTTCAGGGGCTAAAGGAACAAGAATCATACTTGTTAGTTTTCATGAAAATGTATGTTAAAGTTGTCTTGTAACTCCAATCTTTGTTTAAGACTGAAAACATCCCCCTGTCAACTAGTGTGATTATAACATCACAGGCTTATTCCCCCAGTTACTGAATGTGGACCTGATTCAGTAAGCTGTAGCCTCTTAATGTATTCCCTGCGATCGGTTCTCTGCGAAGTCTATAAAACCTTACCTTTACTCATCAGGCCTATAAGATGAGAGGGGCCCAAGCTTTAGACAAGTTGAAGATTGGAAGCATGAAAAAACACCCCTCCCCAGAAATACATCCCTAGGGACACTGTGGATGTGTAGGTTAGGATAAGAAGACTGACGTTTATGAGAGTACTGCTGAACTGGAGTGAAAGACTGTGTGAGCTCATGAATGAGATATTACAAACCTCCCTCACTACAGAGGGAATTTCATGGAGTGAGAGTGGCTGTGAAATCTTACCACAGAAGGAAAGTTGGAGAGAGGGAGATAGCAGATAGTGGAAGTTCCTTCCACTTGCTGACTCAGTTCCCTCTTCATCTTTGGGTCTAAGAAACAATGCTACATAGATTCAGAGAGATGCCTGTATGTAGGTAGAGATTTCTTCCTTTTTTTAAAAAAAAAAGTTCAAGGTATTCTGTATTTTGGAATCTGTCTTGAATCTTAGAGCTGGACAAGAAGATGTGATTGCTTGGTGGTGAGGAAAGACAGATGTTTGGACATGTTCTTAATTATTACATGTTCAAAAAAACAGCCTATTGTTTAGGAACATGGATGAACCCAGGTGATTCAGATATCTGAAATGTTGGGTTAGAAAAACTCCGTACTAATGGTTTGTATTATGATACAGGCCTTAACAGTTGTAGTCTGTCATAATGTTAGATGTTTTAAATTTATATTTTTCTATATATCCTAGTTTATGTGAATATTTATTTTTAAAATATAAATATTTTTAAAATACCAGTAGATATTAACTGTAAAGGCATTTTATTTGCTCAAGAACAAATGATATTTTAAAACGAAAATATGATTTACAGGTTTTTGTGAAAAAGATTCCCTTATTCTACTGTAATGTCGACACCATGCTGTGTGGGTGTTGGGGTTGGGTTAACGGAGCAAAGAAACCTTGCTATAGACTTTGCATTTGAAGTGCTTCAGGTATGTCATTCATGACTATTTAGAAGTTGGCCTTAAATTACATTTTTATTTATTTATATAATGAGCTGGTGTGGGTAATGGTTACAGCCTCAAACTTGGACTGGGAAGTGTCTTGGCCTATCATTAGTTAGCTTAACCTATCTGAGAGAGTTATTGTGAGGATAAAACAGCTGAGGAAAGAGCTTCTTGGGTGCAAAGATGGAATAAATGTTCAAAAGATAGATATATGGTAGCTGGTAATATTTTAAGCTTCTTGGAAGATTATTTAACTAGCTAATTTCTTGTGAACATTTTAACGGTTAATTCCTGCATTCAGAGTTTGTAAGGAATATTCATTAACCATATTTCTGTTGGTGGTATTCTAAGATTTACAAGTGGAAATATACATGTATGTATGTATGTATATGTTAATAACATGATTGAAGGTCAAAATTATGTATACAGCTCAAATAGTGTAGAGACTTTACATGGTAGAATTTCTGAATTTCATTCCTCATACTACTGGACATCTACATATTGGATACCATGTTTGATTTGATATGTTGACTAAATCTGTGCAATTGCAATTGTATTTTTTGTCTGGGTGAGATGTGCCCATCTTGCTGCCTTTTTACTCTGAAGGCCAGTTGTGAATGGATGTCAAGGCTTAAGGCTGTGCTGTGGGAAAAGTCTCTCTGTTCAGTGGACATTCCCAAGGACAAATCCTTAAAAGAGGGCTTTCATCTCTTCAGTCTGCACTTCCCAATCTGAACTGACACTGAACTCGGTTTTGGTGGCCGAACAGGCAACTTCTGAGTTCCTGGTTTAAAAGCCCATAAAGAAAGTAAAATAAAGTGAATACTTTATAGGAATGCCCTTTGTTACATTTGTCCTTTCTTCCATTTTCTGCCAAATTGTTTTACTTTCTTCCCCTTCACCTTTTTAAAGTTCCATTCAGATTTATAGTTCTCAGAGAAAAGGATTATCTCATCGCAAGGCTGCTGTCCTCAGTGCAGCAGACAAAATCTCTCTTTATCTGTATGAATGATGATATTCCAGTAGCAAAGAAATATGAATGATGATTTTTTCAGTAGCAAAGAAGTAGCTGTGTTTAAAGACCAGTTATATTACACGCAGTGCTGAGCTGTTGATCTTCCATCCAGTCTCCCAGCCCTCAACCCCAGAGTGAGACATAAAAACCTCAAATTCCATGAATTACTCAGGTGGAGAGCTTCTTAAAGCATCGTGGGTTATCTCCCAACCACTTTTTATCCTGAGTAATCATTCAGCTGGAGATTTACACCTACTCGCTGGTATACTAGGTGCAAAGCTCCTTCACTGTTCACAGAGGCATCACCATGCCATTAATCCTCCCAGTAGAAGTCAAAATTAAATTAATATTTGTGTTGGTCTTCATTGCTGTCATGTATATATAAACAAAAAGAAACATGTATATATAAACAAAGAGAAAGCAATGTACCTAGACTACACACTCACAAAGGTAGTGAAACGATAATAAGTCGTGTATTAAAGATGCAAAAAAGTATAAAGAGCAATATACAACCAAAAGGACAAAAAATTATTTTATCTGCGTCAAAAGGAGTTCACAATATAAGAACAGAGTTTTTTGTCCTTTGGGGCATTTAGCTCTTCATACATTTTTGCACATTTAATACATATGGTTTATTATTTCACTACCTTTGTGAGTGTGTAGTCTAGGTAAACTTTGTTTATATATGCTTTTCCTCTGCACCTCTCTTCTGTTATATTTTGTCATGTATAGGTGACAAGATGATTTAGAATAAGGCCACATTAACATTAATGCCTAGATTTTTTTTACATTTATGCCCCTCTTCTTCCTAATCATGGTCAGACTCGAAGTGGTTTGCAAACATATAAAACAATACATATAAAATATAACTCAATTGGGACAATGTACCACTAAGAGTTCTTTAAAAATGCCAGTAGGAATGCATGATATATAGTAAAAATGACTAGCAGAGTAGGAAGTACAGGATAGCCCTTAGGAGGCAGTTATCACAGTGGTATTAGATCTTTATTAGGACATGCTGTTAAACATTCATATATGGCTTGAATTGAGTGGGAGTTTGTAGATGACAACAAATTCAGTATGATGAAAATGCAAGCATATTTTGACTTCGAGAAAGTGCCTAACAAATTATAAAAATAGGGTCATTGTAAGTAAATGTAAAGTGGTGTACAATGGGGCGGGGCGGGGAGCTAACTTCAGATATACCTTGCTGGCATCTGGACTGACATTTATGATAATCCAGGAAAGAAATTGGAAGTTGGAGTGAAAACCAGTTCAGGCCATACCATCTCAAAAAGGCTATAGTAGAGTTAGAACACGCAAAGAAAGGACAATCAAATTGGGTAGGGCGGTTCCCTGTATGAAGAAGGGCTGAAAAAAGTTTGTTAGTTTAAGAAGAAAGACAATTTATGGGGATATGGTGGTAGTAGTATAGAAAAGCATGAAGTAAGGCACACAAATGACAAACTGGGAATTAAGGATCTTAATTCTGTGGAGTCAGTGATACAAAATAATTTCTTACATAGAGCACAACTTGCTTCCTTTAGAGTACTCCTGAGGTTCTATTTAAGGGCAATGGTTGGTCCGTCCTATATTCAGGTTTAAGCTAGAGGAATAGATCTTTGAGAACAAATGAAGCAAGATGTTCTCATGAAAGGCTCTTTGTTTTTAATGAAGTAAATTCTGGAGCAGAGAAAATCTGTGTGGGACATAACTGGAGGATTAAGGGATAAAGCCAGATGTTTGGTTTAAACCAAACACTGTGGTACTGAAATGTGTCCTGATAGGACTGCAGAACAAAGCACATGTTGTGCTATGGCATCACAACCTTAATTGGTTGTATGTTCTTGTTGAACTGTGAGAAACTTGAACATCACTGTTTGCAGTGTATCCAACCTCACAGTTAAGCTAACTTAAGTTCCCTTAAGTGTTTTCTTAAAAGGGCACAGTGATTTCTGCCTGTGTTGTGCTATGGCATCACAACCTTAATTGGTTGTATGTTCTTGTTGAACTGTGAGAAACTTGAACATCACTGTTTGCAGTGTATCCAACCTCACAGTTAAGCTAACTTAAGTTCCCTTAAGTGTTTTCTTAAAAGGGCACAGTGATTTCCCACCCCACTAAGCCTGATGAAATTTTGTTTATAATAGTTCTTCAGGAACACCATAGTAGGGTTCTGCAATGGGAGGCAGGATCGCTGCATTCTCCTCAGAGAAGTTGAGCTTTCATTTTCACAATGCAGTCCATTGTTCAATACAGGTCATTGTCTTTCTGGTTTTTAACAGAAGCTGCAGCAGAGTTAACAGTGCACATAATACTTGGCATTACTAACCATGGATGGTGGAGACACTCAGCTACCTTCTGTACTTCTCTATGTCATGTATTTATTTGTTTGTTTTATATTACTTCCACATACTGCATAAGACTGCTGTGAAAGTTCTGATCACTATGATAGGAAAATTTATTCTAATGTTTAAAATTCTTAATCTCTTGTTAAATTACTTTTTCATGTGGTCATGAGTACAAATTTATTCAGAATGCATTACTATAATTTTTTAACTTCTTGGAGATTTTAGCAATATGGTGATGTCAGCAATAGTTAATCAATCAGGTATCTATGACTCAGAATCGAGAAACTGAGCAAAGATGGTGATGAGAATAGAGTTTATTCTCTCTGTGTTCTGATTTAGCTCCTGGCTTTTGTTCATAGTTTTTCTGACTTAAAATAATTCTGAATTAATTTATGTGTAAGACTATATTTCAATTACTTTGGTCAGTGTTGTATTTGTGTAGTTTCATTTGAGAATAATTTCTTTTGTCATCAACTTCCTGATACGGTCTTTAGCTGACAACAATAATAAATTCAAATCTGTTGTAGAAAAAAGTGATTGTTTTAAAACTGTTAAGAGTCTGCATTGTAAGCTGATAAAAACAGATATCAGGACTTGAAATTGTTGCACTATAATTTTTTCATAGTAATTTATTCTTTTACATTGTAGTTTATTTCCAGAAAAATGTTCATAAGCAAGTTTTGCTTGGTCACCAGTAGTTATGTTGCTACTTAAAAACAGAACAAAAAAGATTGGTTCCTTTATCCGAATTTCAATCTTTACTTCAAAACTGTATAAAAAAGATAAAAATACAAACTAAATTTTAATCTGTTGTGCTAGAACAATCCTATTTCTCATCAATTTTATTATTGATTCATCTATCTCTCTGTCTGCTGCTTTCCCTATGTTGGATTCATCAGAATATACATGTTATGCTGTAATGATGAATAAATTAATAGGAATATCTGTTCTAAGATAAGTATGTTCACTTCCAATTCTTATTAAATTTTGAATTATCTATACACCTCCTAAATGTCACTGATAACATTTGAAAAAGGAACTTGCCTACATTTTGGATGTGTTTGGATAATGGACCAACAAATTAACAGAAAAAGCAATATATTCTGGGAGCATGCTGCCTTTGTGCTTTGGATGCCCAAAGTTTGACAAGCTTTGTCAGGAACTGCTCTGTTTTTTGATGTGGTGCATACATACTTCTGTTTACTAAGACTTTTATTTACTAAGACTAGGGGACATTTAGAGGTTCTGATTTTCCAGGCTGTGATCATGACTCAGCACCAATAGCAGATACGGGATAGCATCTGTTTTAATAGCTATCCAGTGCAGACTTAATGTAGCTTTGGTTGTGTATCATGTGTTGGAGACTAATGATAGACTGAGAATTCTTTTACATTAACTTACTGTTAAGCATCAGGCAAACAGACATATCTGAACTTCTAGAGGAGATATTGGGTGTTGGGATATCCATTGTTGTGAACCATGACAAGATGACCTTGGAACTGATGATGTTGCCTTTGTATTTTGCAACTATCCATACCATTATAAATTCTTGGATAAATTACACTAATCCACTTCAAATGAGGCTACCTTTGAAGACTGAAAGGCGCAGCTGGTGGTACAGCTGATCTGAAAGATGCAGGCAGGCTCCCACCTCCTGACCAAGACTGACAAGAGGAACCAAACATCACAACTATGTTATGAGTTGTATGGATTGTCATTTGCTTTCAAGCACAATTCAATATTTTTGTTTTATCCTATAAAATGCAATATTTTCTGTGTCCAGTGTATTCAAGGGAATGTCTTCTCCCCACATGAGCACTCCCCTCCATTAACATCTGTCGGGAGGTCCTTGTTTAGGGTCTCTTCACTGTGGGATGTAAGGGGTAGGGCTTAACTCATATATTGCCCAGGTGTTAAGAAGCCTGATCCTGAGTTTTCCTGTGGAACTTTTGTTAAAAATGTGAAAATGTATTTACCTCATTTTCATGGATATAAAGCCTTTTTAACACTGTAATTATTGTTTTTCTCTGTTGAGACTGAGATATGGTTTTATTACTGAATGTTTGTTTTAGCATAAAATGTATGTTGAAACCAAATGCATATGATCTCAGCAGTACTGTTAAGACAAATGACATACAAAACTAAATAGTTTGGACACTTTTGTTAGGATGCTAGAATTTTATTTGAAATTGACTTATTTGGAAGCTCTTTCTCCCTCCGTTTCTCTCTCTTTGTGTATACATAAACATACACATACACACACACACACCAAAGTCTGATGGTCTTTGTCTTTTGCAATACTTTCTTCTGCAAAATGTTACTCAAGCATTTTTTAAAAAGTTAAGTGACCCTACCCAAATCCTATCCAATTTTTCTTAGATGTTAAACAGTCTGGGCAGAGCCAATGCAAATCTTCTATTATAGTGGGTACTACGTAAATATTGAATAGTCTCCATAACATATTGTCAAAGGCTTTCAAGGCTGGAATCAACTGGTTGTTGTGGGTTTTCCAGACTGTGTGGCCGTGGTCTGGTGGTTTTTGTTCCTAATGTTTTGCCTGCATTTATAGCTGGCATAAAGTTTGTTAAAGTCTCCATAAATATGCTAAGTTATTAGCATATGCTAAAAATATGCTAAGTTATTAATTGTCCTGGGCTCATTATTGGCAGGTTTCAGACAGAAGGAAATTGATTTATTTTCATATCATCTTTTCTCCTTTATGTATTTTTGTATGGGTTTTTACATGCTTAGCAGCATAGGAGTTAATGGAGGCTGAAGAATGAAAAAAATAATTGTATATTTACCTGCCTGTGATCAATTACGATCTGAGCTTTCTTTAAACATCTACTCAGAATAGCTGTACTCCCCTTCCCCCTGCCATTGGGAGGTTTATTTAATAGAATTGCTCTTACATAATTTGAGTTTCCCAAAAATGAAAAATCCATTACTTCTTGAGCTTTTAAAAATTGGCTATCTTGCTTTCCCTTTTCACAAAGTACACACAATTCCTTCTGTTTAAATAGACTTACCATATATAAGTCGACCCACATATAAGTCGAGGCACCTAATTTTACCACAAAAAACTGGGAAAACTTATTGACTTGCGTATAAGTCAAGGGTGGGAAATGCAGCAGCTACTAGTAAATTTCAAAAATAAAAATAGATACCAATAAAATTACATTAATTGAGGCATCAGTAGTTTAAATGTTTTTGAATATTTATTTCAAAGAAAAACAGTAAACTAGCTCTGTAAGTGGAAAAGAGGGTCAACAAAAACAATATGGTCTCAACAATAACTTTAAAAGTACAAAAACATTAGTTCAACCACCAACCAAGCTAAAACACACGAATTAAAATCCTTTAAAACTGGATTTTTGGTCAGGGGAGGAATGTTTATGTTAGCAGTGCCAATATTTCAGAGTATCTTTAGGAGACCCTCCTGATGTTTGGTGAAGTTTGATTCAGGGGGTCCAAAGTTATGGACCCGCAAAATGTAGCCCCATCTACTATTAGCTCCCATTGGAAACAATGGGGGATGGGGCATCCCTTTTGGGGGTCCATAACTTGGGACCCCCTAAACCAAATATCACCAAACCTGGCTGGTATCAGCAAGAGATTATCCTGATGATACCACCCAGGTTTGGTGAAGTTTGGTTCAAGGGGTCCAAAGTTATGGACCCTCAAAATGTAGCCCCAACTTCTATTAGCTCCTATTGGAAACAATGGGGGATGAGGCACCCCTTTTGGGGGTCCATAACTTGGGACCCCCTGAACCAAACTTTACCAAACTTGGGTAGTATCATCAGGAGAGTCTCTTGAAAAATCCCTGAAATTTTGGTGCCGCTAGCCTAAAAACTGTGACCCCTGGCAGCCGACAAAGTAAAAACCCTAAAATATTTTTTAAAATAACTGACTCGGGTATAAGTCGAGGGGGGCTTTTTCAGCACAAAAAATGTACTGAAAAATTCGACTTATATGCGAGTATATACGGTATGTAAAAAAAAGTTGGTAAAACTTTTAAGTTGTTCTCTGTTGTCCAATTGTGATCTGTGGTGCAAATTGCTTTACATCAGGAAGCAGGTGCATAGCTCCAGGAAGCACAGAATGTTGTTGTCTACAAAGCAGAAGAGCTCCTCAGATGGAGCTGCCAAATTTGTCATTTGACTGTTGTTCGCTCCTAAACAATATGACTGTACTGACAGTTGAATTTTAGAAAACTATTGTCTTTCATGCTAGCTAGCCAATCTAGTTCTACTAGTTAAACTATTTCTATTCTGATTGAAGTTAGCCATTTTTATTTTAGTTGTTGTATCTGTTGTTGTTTGAGTATCTCCTGTTATTTCTGTAATTTATTTTAAATAGGCATAGAGTGCTGAAAGTCACTTTTCAGTAGGTTTGACTATTTGGGTATTGTTTTACTAAAGTGATCTCAGAAAAGTAGTATAATTAAGAAATGTCAATATATCCTATTCTTAAGGTGGAAAAGTCTGTGGATACTTAAATCCAGAGGCTGGAGCCATGGACAAATAAGATGGGTCTTTCTGCAAAACAGAAAAATGTTCTAGGCTTGCAGAAAAAATTGAAATGTGGAGGGGGTGGTGGGAAGGGGGGGGTTGAAAACTATAATAGAAGCAGTGCCTATAAGGTTTAAGAAACAAATGCCTTCAGTGGCCACTGCTAAGCAATCACAACAGGACTGCCAGCCTTGGTTTCAGTGAATAAAAGGCAGGGCCCTTTCCAGGGATGTTTGGGCCTTTGAAGGAGGGCTTATCAGAGCCAGGTCAAGCAGCAACCATCAGGTGACTTTACCTCCTTGTCTGATTCATCCAATCTAAACTGCCTGCTATTGTTCAACAGCACAAAAAACACTGATGTGCTATGGTGGTTAGAGGTTCAGACTATGATCAGGCAGACCCAGGTTCAAATCTCCATTCTGTCATGGAAGCTCACTAGATGAATTTGGGCCAGTTACGTATTCTCAGCTTAATCCCACAGGGTTGTTTGGGGGGATAAAATGGAGGAAAGGATAATGCTGTAAGTTGCTTTGGGTCCCCATTGTGGAGAAAAGGGTATAAATGAAGTGGGATAGAAATCAATAATAAATGCAGTTGAAGAGGAGGATCAAATAAAAGGTTGGTGGCTAGATGGGGAGGAGGAAAGGAAGTATGTAAAGGTAAGGATATGGGGGTTGTCTGGAGGATGGAATGAAGAAAGAGTACTCCAGTGAGTCCTTGCAGATTTGACACTAGACAATTGGGCTGGCAGCTGGCATAATTTTCCTTGGCAGAGGAAAGAAGAGAGAGGTGAAAATAGTAGGATATTAGTGTAGTGTGACTGCTGGGCGGGAAGGGAGCAGGAAAAGGGGAGGGGCTATAGGAGCTTTCAGGGAAGGGAAAGAGAAACTAGTGGGGGAGAGGAAATGAGATTCCCTCCACAAGTTCTTGGAGGTCCTCTGTTTTTTTCCTTCTAATACCAAGAACAAATAAAAGGGCTGCACCAGTTACAGGAGATAGAAGTTAAAGCCAAGGCTGATGTTCGAAAATAGACAAATAGATATATATATATATATTTATTACCCAGGTAAAATTATCTGTGGGATCGGGCGGTATATAAATCTAATAAATAAATAAATAAATAAATAAATAAATAAATAAATAAATAAATATACTCTTCTTTGAAAAACCACTTCAAAATAGCCAATTTCCCTGAAGAAGCCTCTAGGGCAAAATGCATAGGGAATTTTATCTGTATAATAATATATATATTTACCAATTTTTCACCACCAGTCTTAGCCTTATTTATTCTTGTAATACCAAACACTGAGAAAATCTCACAGAGAGGTCTGGATTCTTCTGAAGGTGGCCAGGGCCTACAGTTAGAATTGACACTCTTTTGATGCATGAGGGATTTTTTGCAGTTTATGTTATGGCTTATTGTTTGACTTGTTCATGGCTGTATTTCTATATATGCATTTATCTAATGAATGCCAACATGTATTTATTTAAAACATTTATTACCTGCCTCTTTCCCTTGCGGACAATGTTGATGGTCTGCCAAAGACAAAACAAGGGAAGCTGTTCGGCTACCAATATATTCAGAAGTCATTTTTCTTGTGCCATCCATTACCTGTTTTTCAAGCATTAATTGGAAGAAGTTACTGATTTTTTTTTAAAGCAGTTGTGATTTTAGTCTGTTTGCATCTTGTACTACGAAGGAGTGGTTTTATATCCAGTATAGAACTTTTCATTGGTTTCTCTGACATCTTCAAGAAAACTGGATAGAATCAGAGCATGCTGGCAAAATTCTCAATAGGTGAAAGTTTTCTAGACCAGCAAACAGTCTTCATGTCCACCACATGAAATGTACATATTGCTGACATTGAGAGAAGTTGTATTAATATAAAGGTCAACCTTGCCTTCTGAGAAATTATGATGCCATCCATCCTCCTGGGATTATATCCCTTGAGACTGTATGTTCAAAAGGTGTTACTCTTTTTTTTAAAAAAAAATCCTGTATATGGCAAGTAGCACAGAAGTCAGAGGATAATTTTTAATTTACAGGAGGAATCTCTGAAAGGGAATTTACAAACATGTGGTCCTCCACCTTCATTCTGAAGAGGTACTGTAGAGAGCTATAGCATGTGATTTTTTTTCTGAATGTGAAGGCCAGACCCTTATCCTTAAATACACAAGGCAACCTCTTTACATATCAACATATTCATATGTGTTGTGGCATCTATTACAGCCCCATTGGGAGGGGGGAGAGAAAATCTGCTGGAGAGAGCAGTATGGGGCTGCACTGGCAGATTTGCTCTCCCCAGGGCACTTGTCCTGGCAGAGGGGTGAATTTGTTGGCTGGTGGCTGCCTTGGCCCTCCCTGGCAGTGATATGTGGCACTGAATGTGGTGCCTGTATCCCGGCCGCCACCACTGGTGTAGCAGGGGCAGGCCAGGGAAGAAGCCAATGTTAGTCAGCTTTCTCCTGGCCTTTGCCCCCCTCACGCTGGTAGATGGGGCTTCGGACTTTGTTGGCGTAAGTTGGCTTTTCTGCAGTTTAAACCTCCCCTTGCTGCCAGGAAGCCTCCTTTGTGGCAGTGGGCCCGTGCAGCCACGGATGGGCACCCAACCCTTTGGATGAGGCTGCCAGTGTTGCTTATTCATGATTACTTAGAAATCTTTAGAGCCAATTGACAAGGAAGGTTAAAAATATGTGATGACTTTGAATCTCATGCTTTTTGCTGCTAAGATGGAAAAGATGCAATGTGTGGACCTGGCATAATATATGTTAAATTGCACAAAAACTTTATTTCTGTACAAAAAGGTTGGTTTAAAAAAAGGAATCTTATTCTGTGCTGGGAAAAAATTAACTACGAAAAGTTTGAAGATTGTAGGAGGAATTCCCCACTCTTAATTTAAATTTTCTGGGTGCTAGTCTAACTCCCATAGCAAAACTGAATATTATAATAAAGTTTGGGCTACACCTATAATTAGAAGAAGGTTTTAGCTTTGAAGAGTTAAAAGAGTCAAAATGCGAGGTTATTGATTTAAAATAAATGAAACAAAATTGTGTCAAACAAAACAAAATGAAACTATAAAGTGGATATTTAGGACTGTACTGTTTTAAACTTTGCCACAGAGCACACCTGTAACACCAATAACAACAATGCAAGTCCAAGGCCCTCCTGTCAGTTTGCCGCCTTCCACGTACACTGTACAAAGTCCGCATGTAGAACAAGTGAAAAAGCCTGGGCAAAATTTCATGTGTCTTTGGCAATCCTGTAAAAAGTAAGTGTTCTTTGGTTGAATTGATTACATTTTGAATGCAGTGCAAATTTTATTATATGATGCTTGTCAGCAACTTCACTGATAATTTAAATAGCTCTCTCTCTATATATATAGGACAGAGCTGATGCATATGTTACTTCTTCCTCAGGGTTTTCATAACTTGTAGAGGCAGGAATCATATATGCCAGTACTCACATAGAACTCTAAGATTCCCAATAAAGTGTTGCTCACAGAGTAGTCCATATGGCTGGCTGGGCACTCCTAAGCAGAGTTGAACCAGGGATATGCAGCTCAAAAATGGATTTTAGGATCCAGATAATCAGGGATATGAGTTTTGTGATTTCCTAAGGCCAGTTTGGTATACATATCTGGATTTGTGGGGAGGGGGTTCCTGATGTTTTTTAGCTCCATTATTCCCTATGAGAAATCTGAGTGGCTTGGGGCGGGGGCAGTAGGCTACCGGCACCAAAATTGCGGTGGAGCAGCTGTTGCCTGTACTTTAAATAACCCCCACATTTCAAGGGAATTGGACAAGGTGCCCTCAGCCATCCTCCACTGATTCTGGTGTTTTTTAAAAAGGGTAAAATCTGAGAACCTATGCTAATATACTACCTGAGAATCACCCAAGCCAAAACATATAGGAATGCTGTTGCAAGCTTGGTGGTTGTAAGATCTGAGAATCAAGCCAATGTATAACCTGAAATCCCACTGCAAAAAGTAAACCTGTCACAAAACCATTCAAGCTAAGATTACAACTTTGCATAGTTAACAAAAAATATTTGAAAGGGAATAATCTTAAGATAAATCAACTTGGCAAACAGATACTAACCTTAGGAAGACTCACACAATCCCCGAAGTAAAGGGAAAAGAAAAGAAAACAAGTTCTGGGACTCTTCATACTCTGGGAACTAGTTACCAGTATCCCAGACGCCATCTGGAGACTCAGATATGCCTGAAAATTACCAATGATAATGAAACTCAAGCTTTAAGATTAATGAATTGATCTTGTTATGTTTCTTATATAAAGTAGGAATGGCTTCCCTTCTTTTCCAGTCTCTGCTAGTGAAAGTATATTTTCTTGGGGAATAAGGTGGTATTTGGGGGGGAAGTGAATGAATATGGAAGACAGAACAGAAAACCACAACTGAAAGCTTGCTCTTAGTGACAGCTCTGAGGGCACCTTGCTTAAGAGACGCCTTCCACTACAATCTCTTCACATAATATACTTGTGAGGAAGATGGAATTTGCTGTTGGGTGCAAGGAGGAATCGTTGGTTTGGGTACCTTTATCATACTCCTCCCTGGGCACAGTGGAGAATTTCCCAAACTGACCAAAGTTCCTGGCATCAGTGGTTATACTCTTGTCATTGTTGAACTGAATTGCCCATGTGGTATTTTGGGGCATGATCTGAATCTTTGAGTCTACCAGTGGGTTCACTCTTCTCTATGTTCAGTGTGAATCCTTGACATCCAAGATAGAATCCAATCATAGCAGCACATATCAAAGGTTGACCAAGTATTTGAATCCTATTCAAGCCACCATTTAAAGGATCAGTGCTGCAGCTGTTAACACTGTCACTCCCATACTCTGAAATCTGTATTGATGTAGAGAGGACTATGCAAATGATCCTTGACAGCAGAATTTTGAAACAGGATTTTTTTTCAATCACATTGAATAATTACTTGTTATTTTTCAGATTGAATTTGTAGTTGTTGACTCAGCTAAAACAGTAGTCAAATAGTATTCAACAGACTTAAAACGTTTTCCATTTTCCAGGTGGTTTCAGACACCATCCCAAGTTTTCTATCATGCTGCAACTGAGCATGGAGGAAAAGATGTCTACCCAGGGCAGTGTTTATGGGAGGGCTGTGAACCTTTCCAGCGGCAAAGGTTTTCCTTCATTACCCACTTACAGGTAGGAATTACTTTTGGTTCAGTTTCATAAATATAGATTTACTTCCCACATGCATTTTCATATAGCTGTAGAGATTTGTGGCAGTGATTATCTGAAATATTTCTACACTGCTTCTCAACAAAGTGTTCCTGGTGGGATCGTCAGTGAAACAACATATCATTTATTTTAATCAATTAATAATCTTACCCAAAAATGTAGACTGTATTCAGACATTGTAGATGAAGAGAACAATGGATCCTATGGTTTGTTCATGCATGGATTTTGGATTTTGTTTGCATTCCCCTCCCCCACAGGGTTCTTTCTGACCCCGGTAAGGTTGATAGGTAGCAAAGACTGCACTGAGGTTAGGGAAGAAGGTGAGATCAGCCTCTCCTTTCTCTTCAATAAGGGGTAGCTTCGAAGATGCAAGAAGGCAGGTTTTCCCCCATCCTCCTTATACTGAATTGTTGGGCAAGATAGAAGATGCTCATGGCTGAGCTCTCAGAACTCTTAGAGCTGTTTTGCTTATTTTATCCACTCAATTTGACTTATTTTATTTAATTACCCTCCCTTGCTCTCCCTTTGCTTTCTCTTCTGAAGCTTTAAGGCCTTACATCCCCTTCTCCCCCCCCCCCCCCGTCTCTCATGTCACCATTTTCCCGAGGCTTTGTAGACTCACAGTTTTGCAACTTTTTCCTTTAACTTATGCCTGGTTACTTTTAACTGTGTCCCTTGGTTTTGGCCAGATTCCTAACTAATTAGCTGCAACAAGTTTCCTTGTCTTTTTATTCCTCTCCCCTCCTATGTTGATTGGGGGGTTGGGGGAGCTGTATATACTTGTTGGCTTACTTCTCTCTACTGTGCCTGTTAAGTTTTAAACCTTTTAACTGCTAACCTTTTAAGTATTAGCCTTGAAGTTTTAAACTTTATTATATCTATTTCATATTAATTTCAAATATTAAGCCACAATACCTGGAGCTATGCTGAATGTTCTTTCTGAATTTTAGCTTACTATAATGTTTAATTTTTTTAATTTTCTATTTTTCTATTGTATGATTTGTATGTTATGTTATAGAATTATGTTGAATATCCACTGCTTTAGAGGAAAAACAACTGGAATAACAAATGGATCTTAAAGGAGCACCTTTCATGCCTCCTAAACTTATAAACTTCTTCAGTCAGTCTAAAATACTATGAAGTTTTACCAAGTGATCTTCATTTGTTTAGATTTTTATGTTTTTTGTATGATTTTATGTTGTTCACCGCCCTGAGCCCTCCGGGGATAGGGCGGTATAGCAAGTTTAATAAATAATAATAATAATAATAGATTAATGCTCCTCCCCACCCCCTGCCAAAAATTTTTTTCCATCTTTAATCTTATCAAATCGGGAGTGACTTTGCAACCATGGTGTTTTCCTCCAAAGTTCTCTTAAAACCACAGCAGTTATCCCCTTTCTCCAGATTAAATTCCCATTGGCATTTCTCTCAAACCATAAAAAAACCTAGTTGAAACCTTTTATTAGCTAGGAAGCAGACCGCTAAAATCTCGGAAATCCCATTGATTTAACAGAATCATTAAACCCCACAAGAGGACAGAGAAGTTTTTAAGCCACAGAAAGTGGGAAAACTCAAAACTGCTTCCCAATATCTCTGATAGAAAATCTTCTGGATGTTATTGACAGAAGCTTCATAAACTCTTTTGAGGCTCTTGCTTTTGAAGAGGAAACAAACATCATTATAATACATGCATAACATTACAAGCCCGCCTGACTAAAGTTCATCAAAATAATACATTTAAATCTGCCGACAATGATAAGAACAGCAACAAAACTATAGAACCTATTACACAACAATCCTATAAGAATATTCATTCTAAAGTGACAAATGAACAGCCCGAGATGTAATCAGAGGAGAAGGGAAACCTCATCCCATACAGGGGTGTGTGCGGGATTATGCCTTTCATCGTCAAGAAACCTCTTCATGATGCCTTACTATCTGATTCTCCAGTTTTGATTCCTCTTGAACCCAACATTCAGATATGATCTGCAAATCCCAATGTTGCCCCTTCAGCTGGTCCAACTGAAACTGCTACATCTGATCGTCAATGACCATTACAGTACTGTGAAAATAGTAAATTGGAATATGGCTGTCTAAATGCCTTAAAATGCCTCGTTCTTTCTTACCTTCTTTTGGCATTATCTTACTACAAGAGACCTGGTTAAGTAACAAGGTAGCCTTGCCAGGATATATCAACTTTTCTAGGGAGGCTCAAAAGGGGGCAGAAAGGAATGAGGCTAAAAGGAGGATTAGTTTTGTTTTATATTGTCTGCCCTCAATATCTCCAAATTGGAAGTAGTAGCTTCATCTGAACTAATCTTGGCTATTTCGATACAAATGATTGATTTTGTTTTCATGGTAACGTTAATTTTTATTCCTCCAACTCTGCATCAGTAAGTATTGACCTCTTATTGGTCTCTCCTCTTGGAAACCTATGATAATTTGTCTCACTGATTTCCTAACCTCCCAATCCTTATTGTGGTTGATCTCAGTGCCAGAATTGGCTAAGATTATAAGTGTTTGGTCAAAAAAGTGGTTAGGTGATGAACCAGAAGAAACTATATTCCCCTACTTGTATAGTAGATTTTCAAAAGACAAGATAGTTAATGCTGTGGGCCTCTGTTTGATTTTTCTATACAAAGAGGTCTGATCATTCTGAATGGACAAAAAGGAATAGATGGAAAAGGTAATTTTACTTTCTTGGGTTAGAAGGGGGCTAGCCTGATTGATTACTTTATTTTAGCAGCAGATCTTCTTAATCTAGTGGAGAAAGTCAAGGTAGAAGAATGTATGCGAAGAGATCATCTCCCAATCTCTCTCCATAGCTCCACAAATAGCCACCTGCTCCACAAGTGTATAGTTCTGCTATCTTATAATGAGACAACTAGGGTTATACCCAATGGTTTCTTACTGTTGAGGGTGCAGTAAATAAGTTGTTTGACTCTCAAGAGTTCCAGAAAATAGAAGAAAAAGCTTGATTCCATCACTCTTTTATATTCTTGTTTATTTTTGAACCCTTGTACATTAAACCATACCTAGGCATTCAAGAAATTAATAGACACAGTAGTTGGTTTGATGGTGAGTGTAAATCCCTATAGAAAGATATTCACTGTAGACATTGTGAATGTAAGAATTAACACATTGGGAGTCCTTAAGGAATTACTGAACCTTAAAGGTCAGTACAGAAAAGGAATTGCTAAATCTTAAAGGTCAGTACAGAAGAAAAGAGAGGAAAAGCATAGGACGTGGGGTCTTTTGATCACTACAAGTCAACAACAAAGAGTCCCAGTCTCTTCTGGTTCCTTTCTTCTAGGAATTTGAACAGCAGACCTTTGTCTCCATTTTGTATCTCTTAATTCGAATGGGTGATATTCTTTAAGAAAACATTCTCTTCTGAAAATAATACACCATTTGAACCAATCCCCATTTATCTCCCTATTTGACCTCCTTTTAACAAGAAAAAAATTATTTCTTTGATCAATTCTCTGAACATCTTGGGAATAGTGCTGACCTAGTCTCTGATAATTTATTCATGGCCAATCCAGCAAGATGGGCTACAATTTTAGCTACAGTCTCTGAGATTAACCTTTCAGGGAAGAGCCCTTCAATTTGAAAACACTCCATCATCATTCCAATCTCTCATAAAGGTTCCAAAGCAGACCCAGAAAACTACTACTCCTTGTCAGTGGCAAAGCTACCGTATATACTCATGTATAAGTCGAATTTTTCAGCACATTTTTAATGCTGAAAAAGCTCCCCTCGACTTATATGCGGATCATTAATTTTTTTGTGTGTTTTTACTTTGCCGGCCAGCAGGGGGCGCAGTTTTTATGCTAGCGACACCAAGATTTCAGGGTACCCTCAGAAGACACTCCTGATGATACCAGCCAGGTTTGGTAATGTTTGGTTCAGGGGGTCCAAAGTTATGGACCCCCAAAGGAGGTGCCCCATTCCCCATTGTTTTCAATGGGATCTATTAGTAGATGAGGCTACCCTTTTGAGGGTCCATAACTTTGGACCCTCTGAACCAAACTTCACCAAGCCTGGCTGGTCTCCTCAGGAGAGTCTCTTTATGATACCAGCCAGGCTTGGTGAAGTTTGGGTCAGGGGATCCAAAGTTATTGATCCCCAAAAGGGTGCCCCATCCCCCATTGTTTACAATGGAAGCTAATAGTAGATTTTCCATTTCTGATAATATCCCTCTTAAAATCTAAGTTGGGTTACATTTGGACATACAGATGATGATGAGGAATCCAGTTTTGAAGGATTTTAACTCCTGTGTTTTAGCTTGGTTGCTGATTGAGCTAAGGTTTTTGTACTTTTAAAGTTACTGTTGAGACCATATTGTTCTTGTTGACCCTCTTTTCCACTTACAGAGCCAGTTTACTGTTTTTCTTTGAAATAAATATTCAAAAACATTTAACCTACTGATGCCTCAATTGATGTAATGTTATTGGTATCTATTTTTATTTTTGAAATTTACCAGCAGCTGCTGCATTTCCCACCCTCGACTTATACGCGAGTCAATAAGTTTTCCCAGTTTTTTGTGGTAAAATTAAGTGCCTCGACTTATATGCGGGTCGACTTATACACGAGTATATACGGTATATGCGTCATACCTGCATCTCAAATTAGAGGAATGGATTATTCTCCAATAATATATTTGGATGAAAACAGATAGGCTTCAGGAAGGGCTTTGCTCCTCAAGATCATTGTTTAAATCTAGCCCACTGAAAAATATACCTTCCCACCAAGAAGTAAAATGTATGTCACATTTTGTAGACTTTGAAAGAGTTTTTGACACTATATCTAGGAGCAACAGTGGGGAAAATTGGAGCAAACATCAATTGACAAAAGACTGCTTTGGTTAATTAAAAAAAAATCTTTGGTCCTCTTGTGAGGCCCAAGTACATTGCGGAGAAAATGGAGAACTTAACAAAGTGTTTTTGCCTTGATAGAGGAATGAAGCATGGCTGTCTCTTAGCACCCTTACTCTTCAATTTGTATTTGAACAATCTTGCAACTGCTGTCTCCTCAGCAGAATTTCACCCTCCATATTTATTCTCAAAGGCATCAACCCTACTCCTTTAAGTGGATTATGCCATTCTTATGTCCCATATTCAGATTGGTCTGAGGACTATTAAACCATTTTTCAAAATACTGTACATCTGAGGAACTTCAGATCAACTACTCAAAATAAAATGTTATGGTCTTCTCTAAAATGGAGAAAATCACCTCTATGACCTGGAGAATCAATGGCATTCAATTAGATGTTCTCAAATTTTCATACTTTGGTGTGGTCCTTGACTCTAACCTTAACTGGCAACCCCATGTCAAATTAATAAAAAAATCAAATCAAATCCTCAACGACAGAGTAGGCAAATATATCCCAGGGGGACTGCAGGTATTCAACATGGAAATAATCCCACAGCTTCTGTATGCAGCCTTAATATGGATTCTTCGCATTCGTGAGAATTTAGACCAGCGAAGGCTGCTTTCTATCTGCAAATAGCTAAATCTGTTAATCATGGTCCACACCAATGACAAACAGACTTTTCTGCATACTTGGGGAACCCCATCCCCCAGGGTTCTACAAAAAAAAATGAACTCAAGTGCCGGCAAAGAGAATACACCTACCTCTAGAGTAGTCGTTAGTGGCTGCAGCAGATCCCAGGAACTGCAGAACGGGGAGACTTGGAGCCGCAGCAGACACAATGATGGCTGCATAGGAGCCCAGGAGCCACAACAGGCCTGATGAGAAGGTGTAAAAGAGATGGTACACACACACACCCCAGGTTTTGTGGGCCCAAGTTTGTAGGTTATATTATACACTTTCTTTTACTTGGCTTATATCATGCACTTTAATGGTATATACCATGTTTTTCCAAAAATAAGACAGGGTCTTATATTAAATTTTGCTCCAAAAGATTCGTTAGGGCTTATTTTCAGGGGATGTCTTATTTTTTCCCCATGATTTTTCTCCTCCCATGTGACCAGATTAGCTGCACCGGGGAATCTGTAACTAGGGCTTATTTTTGGAGTAGGGCTTATATTTCAAGCATCCTCCAAAAATCCAAAAAAATTATGCTAGGGCTTATTTTCGGGGTAGGTCTTATTTTTGGAGAAATGGTATATTCTTGAACCTTTTTTCCTTCATCTAGGATAAACACTGCTCAAGAGATGCCCTCCTTGCAGGATTAAAACAAGATGAACCCGGACAAGCAGGAAGTTCAAAACCTTCCACCAAGTAAGGGACATGAACTGCATTATTAATCTAAATGTATCTTTTTTTGAAACCTTTGGAAACTTGCAATATTAGCAAGGAATGAAAGCCTCTGGTATGGTGGCTGGAGCCTGCCCAGCTGCTTGTCATTTGGTGGTAGAGGTGGTAGAGTTTATGGGTGACATTCAGTCCACCAATTCACTTTTCAGCTCCTTGCTATTTAAGGGCAGGGTTACTTCTGGTTCTGGTCTCCATCCATTTTTATCACAGCTGGCTGCAATGTCAGATGTGTTGATCTCTGAAGAAGTATCATAATCCCAGTTTTCTTTGTAATTTTCCCATAGCTACACATGCTAGAAACTGTGCAGGAATTTCAGAAAAGTAGAATCCCATTCAGTTCAAGGATCCAGTCAAGTACTCATTACACCTGTTCTCTGAGATGATGTGAAGAAACGTTTTTTCTGAACCCAATTATTGGGATAGCCTATTTTTAATGGTGGCCAGTGGTGCTGTATTTTAAATTCCAAAGTGCTGCTACATCCAACATAATAGAGTCTTGAAACCTAAAAAATGTATTGTAGTATAAACTTGTGATCCAGAGCACACCTATTTAGGTGTATTTTAAGTAATTTCCACTGCATTTTATAAAGAGAAATATGGTCCTTCCCAGCATAAACTCTGCCCACAAGCAAAGGAGTCACCGACACAGAGCTCTGTCCACATCCCTGCCCCCTCTGCCCAATATAGGTTGACAGTACACCTATTCTTTCCACATTGCTGGGGTTAGGGATGCGGCGTAATACAATACACTTGTATTGTTTTAATTGTGGCTGACTTAGTTTGAAGAAATAACCACATACTATTGTTTGAGATGATCAGTTAGGTATGGATACAAGTGCATATTGACAAAATTGTAATTGTAAAAACTTTGTAACACATTAAAAACAATTACAATTTAAGGAGCAATCTAATTAAGTCTTAATATCTCTCTTCATT